>NW_027333465.1:0-17462 GCF_002575655.3 Aegilops tauschii subsp. strangulata | reverse complement strand
CACCTGCGCCATCGTCCGCCGCCGCCGCCGTCGCCCGACCACCGTTGTCGGACGCTCCTGCTCCTCCGGAACCGAGGTAGTCCCTCCCTCCTCCTCCCACCGCGCCCTCCTCCCTCCTCCTTCGGCTGCCCCCTCCTTCCTCCTCCTCTGGCCACCCCCTCCTCCCTCCTCCCTCCTCTTCCGGCCAAGCCCTCCGCCGGCAGCCCTCCTCCCACCGCCCCGCTCCCCCTCCTCCTCTCTCCTCCCTCCTTCCCTCCCTCCTCCGATCCCACCGCCCTCCCCCCTCCTCCGCCCTCCCCCTCCTACTGTTCTTGTATAATATAGTTTTCTACTGTTTTTTTAGTAAGTGTTTAATAGAATTAGTAAGAAAATTAATAGAACTAGTTGAACTAGTTTATTTTTAGTAAGAACTAGTTTATTTTTATTTATAGTAAGTGATTAGTTGAACTAGTTGAATTAATAGAACTAGTTTATTTTTAGTAAGAGAATTAATAGAACTAGTTTATTTTTAGGTGTATTTAACAGAATTCTAGGTTGATTCGTTTTGAAGTGGACATGTCATATTTTGAACATGTCACATTTGTTGTTATTTTTTTAGTTAAAGCATTTATTCCCGCATCTACATCGACAATGCCTATCCTGCATCCTCGTGGTCGACTCGGTGGAGGAGGCCTGCTTGATCAGAGGGTCCATGTCCGGGACTGGGCTCCGCCGGGCTGGTACTGGGAGGTCCTACCTTCCACGGGGCGCAACTTGGTGAGGAGCCAGCCCGTCGTTGACCCGAACCTTCTTTGGTGGCGGTCGCGTGGGCCATTGACGATGGGGAGGCTTGCGTCCCCCGCGGAGGTGATACGTCACCGTGTCAGCGAGGAGGACGAGCACGTCCGTCGCTACATGGTTGCGTTGGAGGGCAGGTTCAATAATACCTGGCAGGTTCTTCAGGGAGATCACTGGAGCTATGATCCTGTGATGGTTCCTTCTCTTTGGGTGTCCACCGCTAGCGCCGATACCCGTCGTTCCCTAGGGTTGTAACTGTATTAGTGAGGTTATATGTATGATACTATTCGAGATGTATTAGTGATAATATTCGACGATGTACGAACACAAGAGATGATTTAGTTTTGCTTATTGAATGCATGCTAATTTGAATACTAATTTATTTTATGATTTAGTTTTGCTTATTGAATGCTCAAATTGGAGAACTACTCCTATTTTGAATGCTCAAATTGGAGAGCGCTATATATGCAAGGCGTATGCATTTGATTAGTTGATAGTTTATAGGGTTTCACTAAGTCCTAAGATGAGGATAATAATGTTTTTATTTATATTTCGTTTTTGCAGCCAAATCTCCATGTCGTCGCCGCTGTCGTCCCCGTCACCGACCCCCTCCGACCTCGAGGTGAGACCAGCCAAATCTCCAAGTCAATATGAGTCCTATAAGATATTTTGAAATGTTTTTGTTCATATTTCCAACCATTGAAATGTAATGACCATCAAGTTTGAATGCAATGACCATCAAGTTTGAATGCAAATAGGATATGTGCTTGCCCAAGTGGCCATGTTTGCAGGTAGCACCTCCGAGTGGCCTATGTTTTACCGGAGTGTTGATTAATTTCCGTTCCGGCAAATTTTAGGCGCTCGATATGTCCTTTTTTTAGCAAAGGTCATGTCGGATTTTTCCGTGAATTTTGGCTTGACTTGTGCTACAATATGTAGGAAATATCGAGTGGCCTGGATTTCCAAGAAAGATATTTAAACGACATTTCGGGTTGACTTTAAGTCTGTCGAGGCTCCATACATGACAATCAAAAAATGAGTGAGGGAGAAATTCTGCACCATATATGAGAGAGGAAGAATCCCGACTGTTGTTGTGGGGGTCGTTCTCCTTCTTCTCCTTGTGCTAGACCTTTGTTATGCACTAGGGGAAGGAGGAGTAACGACCATCATCGACGGTCAAAAAATCAGTGAGGGAGTGTGTCCACCATATATGAGAGAAGAAGAATGTCGACTGTTGTCGTGGGGGTCGCTTCTCCTTCGTTCCCGTGTGCTAGACATTTTGGTTTAATGCACTCGGGACGAAGGGAGGAGCGACCATCACCAACGGTTGAATATATACACCACGTGAGCTGAGAGTTTTCAAAAAAAGACTCGGCGGACCGATAGTCAACCCGTGCTGAATAATTATGATCTAATTTAGTTTTTGTAGTACATAGACTGAATTTTGGAAGTTTAATCTTTGAATTATGAACATAGGAAATTTCGTCGGACGACGAAAGTCTCGCGGAGTGCTCCTGGTGCGGCGACGACGGGGGTTTCGGCGACAGGCCTCACTTGGTAGAAGTTCGGCGCTTCAGCATTACGATCCAGGAGACCTTCGATGTTGAAATGGTACGCAACGACGCAAAGTGTTTTTTTTCGTAATTAAGCTCGACTTCTTCTTGTCGAACGTGTAATTTTTGTCTTTTACAATTCGAATAGCTTATCCCATGCCATGCAAGACGCCATGTCTTGGAGAGGATGGATTTTGAAGATCATGAAAATATGGAAACAAAGATAGTTCACCCAAGGACCCATCATGGTTTTGATTTTGATGTAAATCTATACAATTCTGAGAGCGTATCCAATTTTGGTTGCCCGAATTGGGAAGCACTTTGCAAGGCAAATGATTTCCATGAGGGTATGCTTGTCACCATGGATCTTGGTGATCCTGACATCGAGGAAGACAATATGGACATTTGGGTCCTTGTTGATACGCTTCCAATTCTACCGCTATGTGAGTTTTTCAAACATAGTTATTATGTAATTTATATTGTTTATTTCAAAATAGTTGACAGCTTATTTCCATTGATAGCTTATTTTCATTCTTCAAAGAATGTGTGGAAGATGGTAGACAGAACCTACTACACCAAAGGCAAGGAATTAACTTATCAGGAGAAAAATCATCTGATCTCATTTATTAATGATCTTGAGAATTACAATATCTATTATCAAACTCCTGCACATTATGGTCAATACGTGCCACTAGTGAACATGTTGAGCAACGTTAACATCCATGGAGATGGCATGGTAAGATTTTTTACTATTACGACATCCGTGCATCTTTTGCATAAATTCTTCTAAAACTAAACTACATTGCTAACTACGAAGTTATTACTATGTTTTTCAACAGAAAATCCCGAAGGATTGTGTGCCTTATCTGATGTTTCCGAAAGGTCGCCTTGATGTTATGAGCTTACGGCCAGGTCATCCTACACATCACAACTATTCATACCAGATTTCTAAAACCGATGAAGACTTGACAACCAAAGATTGGAAACAATGTATGGTCAGTCATAGGAAGGTACTTGGAAGCAACATTGTGCGACGTGCAAGAATTGGAGACAGGATAATCTCCATTCTCCATAATGGAGAGCCAGGGCCTATCTTGTTTTATGCTATTTTACCTAAGAGAGTGTAGTAAGTCCTATTAGAGAGGAGTAGGTCCTAGGTATAATGTGTTATTATGTGATACAATGTGTAAGAGTTGATGATGATGATGAGTAGGAGTTGTGATTATGACTAGTGACCAACTTGCTATATGATGTCTCATTGACGAAAATGATGATCATGAGGAGTTTTTATATGACAATGACGTATTATGATGATAAGTTGTTAATGATATGATGATGACGATGATGATGAGTTATTATGTTCAAGTGCATGGATCCAAAGTGACCATTGGTCACTTTGGATCCATGCACTTGAAACTAATCCACAGTTCTTTCACCCAATGATGTAATAACTCATTCTGATGTAAAAACAATCTCTAAACTGCTACTGTTTGGAAACTTGTATAATGGCGTATGAATACGACATAAAACAAAAAAGAAATACGTAACAATAGTAGTAGCGCGGGTAGAGAGGCGCGCTGCTAGTAACTACCAGTAGCGCTCTCTACCAAAAGCGCTACTGCTAAGCAGGTATAGCAGTAGCGTGGGCAAACACATGCTACTGATACACTTTAGCTGTAGCACCGTATCAGTAGCGCGCCACCCCACGCTACTGCTATACCTAAAACCGGCGCTAGTGCTAGCCTTTTCCCTAGTAGTGTTACGGTGCTCAATCCCGGTGACAGATGGGTACATGACACGTATGTATCGTTGCTATTAAGAATAACAAGATGGGGTTTATTCCTACATGAATAGATCTTGTCTACATCATGTCATTGTTCTTATTGCATTACTCTGTTTTTCCATGAACTTAATACACTAGATGCATGCTGGATAGCGGTCGATGTGTGGAGTAATAGTAGTAGATGCAGGCAGGAGTCGGTCTACTAATCTTGGATGTGATGCCTATATAATGATCATTGCCTGGATATCGTCATAATTATTTGAAGTTCTATCAATTGCCCAACAGTAATTTCTTTACCCGCCATATGCTATTTTTCTCGAGAGAAGTCACTAGTGAAATTTATGCTCCACGGGTCTCTTCTTTATCATATTTACCTTCGAGATCTATTTTTATTTTATTTTATTTTCAGATCTATTAATCCAAAAACCCAAAAATACCTTGCTGCAATTTTTTGTTATTGATTTTATTTCGCGTTTCCGCGAGATCTATTTATCCAATCTACTACAAATTTATCTATCTTTTTACCCGGGAGGGATTGACAACCCCTCTTACACGTCGGGTTGCAAGTATTTGTTCTTTGTGTGCAGGTACCGTTTACATAGTGTTGCGTGGTTCTCCTACTGGTTCGATAACCTTGGTCTCATCACTGGGGGAAATACCTACCATAGTTGTGCTGCATCATCGCTTCCTCTTTGGGGAAATACCGATGTAGTTCAAGCTGCATCACCCCTCCCTCCCCCCGGCGGTGCAACCTTGCCTGCCGCTAGTGCTTCAGTTGGGCGCGGGCCTATGGCCGGTTGCGGGGGTGCATGCAGCCTGCTCGTGCAAGTGTCCCCCCTCCTCCGGCGGCTCTTCCTCTCCCATGATTCAAGGTAACGGCTCTCGCGCAGCGGTGGCGAGGTTCCAGTGGTAATGGCAGGTGTGGGGCGCCTCGCGATGGGTTCTTTGTCATGCTGCTCCGGCCCCGGCGGCCTCGACCCCACGTTCTCCGGTGTTAAGGCTTGCCGGCGTTTCCTCTGGGCGGCTTCGGCCTCAGCGCCAGGAGTTGCGTCCCTTCTAGCTAGCCTGGTTCGCCGATGTTCCGACGGCCATGGCCACGACAGCTCGGATCTGCGTCTCTCCAGTCCTAGCTTGCAGGCGTTGCCGGTCGCCGTCGCCTGCCCCGTGCGGTGGTCTTTGCCTCGCCGCTGGCCTTACCCTGTACACCCTAAGGCCTCCCCTTTGGCCCGATCCTTTGTTCATGGGTTCGGAGGCAGTGCCACCCTCCGTCGGTAGGTGCAGCCCCACTAATCCAACCAGAGCTGGCTTCCTCATCCTCGACTCCATCATCAGCGGCTATGGGATTGCTCAGCCTCAGGCAGGGAGAAACCCCTGCTCGGCTTGCGCGTGCTGGCAGCGGTGGCACCTACGGGTGTCGTTTTCCTTCTTGGAGGCGCTGCCACGACCTTGAGCTATGCCCCTCTTCGAGCTCAGGGGAAACCCTAGGTCTGGCTCCTCCGGACCGGATGGCGACGGCGTCTCGGTGTTGTCTTTCTTCATCAAGGCGCTATCTTGCTCGCTCGCGGTGTCCCCGGTGTTGACCTTGGGGATGTGTTTTGCCGCTCTTAGTTTTGGCTTGGTTAGGTTTTAGCTGTGTTGTCTCTCCTGTTCGGGCTGAGCACCCCTTGTACCTCTGCTCCGGGTACCATGTTCACGCTTGTCTGCGTTCGTGTCATGTGTTGTACCACTCACTATCCTTCTTCTTTTCCTTCTATCAATGAAATGGTACGCAAGCTTTGCGTATTTGCGGAAAAAAGAACATTGGTGAGCTTAAGATGAAACTAGACTGAACATATAACTGACTATAAATGACTGAAACTGATTGACACTACTACTACAAATGTCATAACTCCATAGAAGACTGATTCACAAACATGAGGATTTTTATTACTTACCAAGCGTAATTCAAACTGAAACGAATCAGCAGACAATCAATAGCCGAGCGTTGCTACCAATAAGCCTAGTTTGTAGCCAAAATTAGTGATGAACTAATGAAAAGCAACAACAATAATCAGTGCTCATGTGAACGAAATCACCTAACATTATTGACTGAAATATGCAAGCAAAACCAGGAACCCCCCGGGAAAGAATTGATTTCCATGGATGAAAAAGAATCATATAGCGACTGAATCCGGCACTGGAGCTACTAAACGAGGCCGGGATGTGTTTCTACATTGGTAAATCGATGGGCACCGAGGGCTGGGAGATTGGATGATTTGCCACACTTTACTTGGTGATTAGATGATTTGCCCCACTTTAGTTAGGATTAGATGATTTGCCCCAATTTTGTTTTATCTTTTGATCATTTGCCCTAATCCGTATTCTAATGAATTCTTAATTATTTTAATTCAAAGAATCAACATGGAATGACCTTCATTCCCCTATGCCAGTTTTGCAATTTGTCCACCTAACCTTCTCCCTACATGGTTCGACCGAGCCAATCCAGTTCACCCCAGCAAACCAATCGAGTCGTCTCATCGCTGTGTTCATTCTCACACTAGTAGAAAACTGACCATTAGTTCGGAGCATTAGTCTCGGCTGGGTTTGGGCCCGAGACTAATGTGAGCATTAGTCCTGGTTCCAGCGGCTAGGAGCGGATGGGGGCACATACACCTCTAGTTCTGGTTCAAATGGGACCTCTAGTCCCGGTTGGTGATACCAACCGGGACTAAAGGGGTGGTGGCAGGCTGGGGCCCCTGCGAGCAACTTTAGTCCTAGTTGGTGACACCAACCGGGACTAAAGATATCCTATATGAAGGTGCTTCGTCCAGCCCGAGGCCAAACTTTCTCTCCTCTCTGTTTCCTTCCCCAAGCTCGAGTTCATTCTCCATTTTTGCCAAGATTTGTCAAGATTGGAGGCACCCCATATATCCAAGAGTTCAAAAAGGTTAGCAACTTCATCCTTTCATCTCTCATTGCTAGTTTAGCTCATTTCATGCTCTATAAGTATAGAAATTTGTGGGTTTTAGTTTGGGAGTAATTATGTGGGAGTTTATTTTATTTGTATGCAATTTGAGCTCAAATTAACTTCCTAGTTTGCATATATGTAGGTGTGGTTTACTTAGTGCCTTCCCATCCCCGTCCTCACGCCCGTTGATCGCCTGCGCCGTCCCGTCGCCGACACCAACTTGGTGATCCCCGTGTTCTTATCCTTTTTGTAAAAAAAATCTTAGTTGAATGATTTAGATAGTTACTTGTATAATTTTCATACTTGTATGATTGTTTGTTATATATGTGCCATGGTTTTGATATCCGTCCCCGCTGGCCCTCGTCTGGTTTATGATTCGAATGTGGTATATTATGTTGTATAACTATTTGTTTCATTTTGTGTTTATGACAATTATGCCCACCAAGTTGACATAGATATTTTTATCTATGAGGTATGTGAACCGAAAATTGCAACCGACCCTCTTGTCGAGAAGTTAAATTTAGTTGAAAAAGAAAACGATTGTTTGAAAGAAAAATTGAAACGAATTGAAGAAGAGAAGATGAAATTGGAGTTGTATGTTGTCAATGTCGTCGATGATCACAAGATCAAGATGGATGCAATGTGCTTGAAGATTAGAATGATTAGAAAATATGCTATTAATAAAGAGGCTTGTATCATTATGCTGTTGGATCAATTATTAGCTTACTTGGGATTTTGATCACATTTGTTGTTGCATTTAAATGCTTTAGCTAGATAGTTGTATGTTGTTTTATGAGAAGTATGTATGAACTTTATGTACGAAATTAGGACAACGTACGCAATTTGTATATCAATCATGTGTAAAAAAATCAGAATTTTATCACACTCCAGTGAATTTTAACAATTCTGCTCCTGGACGCAAAAGTTTCTGTTTTCTAGTAGGATCTAATCAACTATCACCCAAATTATCCCAAAGACTTTACTTGGCATAGACACCAACTGAAACATAAAAAGCACAATCATAACAGAAGTATAATTGCATATTTATTGAAGAACAGAAAGAAAAACAAAAATTCAAAGATAACTATTGGGTTGCCTCCTAACAAGCCCTATCATTTTACGCCCCTAGCTAGGCATAATGCATAGATTCAAGAATTGTCATCTTTCTTCATATTTTCTATAGATGTGTTTTTGTTAGGAGGTTTTTCAAATATAACTTGGACCATATTATCCATAGAAATTTTAGCATTATCAAGTTGTCCATCTGCATAACCCCTTTGATTACCGGCTACAATCCAAGAATATTGTTGATTGACATCATTGAAAACTTGTTGGATCATATCCAAAACAGAAACTTCCTTTTTCAGGTTCTCATCAAGGATGCGATCATTGCTAATCAAATGTCTTAATACATAATCACTATTGTAAAGGATCTCATCTATTACCTGTTTTTCATGGTTCATACCATAAAAATCAAAGATCTCTTTAACATCCCGCACTATGTAATCAAATTCTTTCATAATGACAAGGGTGTCTATCTTTTTAGCTCTAGGATCCTTTATAACAGGTAGCTCATAAAACAGTATTTGCAAGGTAGGATGAGTACGAATAAATCTTTTCTCAAGTTTAAGAACAAGTGCTGAAATAGCTTCCGCATAAGTTTTAGTTCTTTTAAGTATAGGAGCATCATCACAAGTCAAAGTTCCAACACAATTAAAGAATTCTTGGATGTCACATTTTCCTATAACATTCCCTTGTCCCAAAACAAAAGTTTTAGCATCTAGATTAGTAGAACGTCCAATTTTAGGAGTTCTACCATCATCTATTTCGGCCATACCAAAATTACTCATGATGATAGGTTCAAAGAAAGTGAAGAAGAAACAAGAAAAAGGCAAAGAATAATATTTTTTTTGATTTTTGCAAAAACTTTTTAGAAGTGGGGGAGATGAAAACGAGAGTCGAAAGGCAAACGAAGTAAATTGCAAGGAGATGAGAGTTTAGGCGTATGCACTTGATAGATGTTGATGATGTCTGCCCGGCAATGGCGCCAGAAATTCTTCCTGATTGCTTGTATCTGCATTGGTAATTCCCCGAAGAGGAGAGGATTGCAGCACATCAAAGGTAAGTATTTCCCTCAGTTATGAAACCAAGGTTATCAAGCCAGTAGGAGAACCAAGCAACACTATGTAAATAGCACCTGCACAAAAACACCAAATACTTGCAACCCAGCGCGTGAAGGGGTTGTCAATCCCTCAACGGTATTGAGATAGATTAAACTGTATGAGATTTGATGAATAGATCTAACTAAAATAAAAAATAAAATAAATAAAAGAAAATTGCAGCAAGGTATTTTTGGTTTTAATTAATATGATAGGAAATAGACCCGGGGGCCATAGTTTTCACTAGAGGCTTCTCTCAAGAAAATAACATACAATGGGTAAACAAATTACTGTTGGGCAATTGACAGAAAAGCAAATAATTATGACGATATCCAAGGTAATGAACATGTATATAGGCATCACATCCAAGACTAGTAGACCGAAACGATTCTACATCTACTACTATTACTTCACACATCGACGGCTATCCAGCATGCATCTAGTGTATTAAGTTCATGGAAAAACAGAGTAATGCATTAGGCAAATGACATGATGTAGACAAGATAAACTCACATATGAATAAACCCATCTTTTTAACCTTAATAGCAACGATACATCCGTGTTATGTGTCTTTCTGTCACTGAGATTGAGCACCGCAAGATCGAACCCATCACAAAACACCTCTTCCCGTGGCAAGATCAATCAATCTAGTTGGCCAAACCAAACCAGTAAATCGTAGAAGAAATATGAGGCTATAACAATCATGCATAAAGAGTTAAGCAAAGACTCAAATTATATTCATGGATAGAACTAATCATAAACTCACAATTCATCGGATCCCAACAAACAGACCACAAAAAAAGAGTTACATCAAATAGATCTCCATGAACATCGAGGAGAACATTGTATTGCAGATCAAAAAGAGAGAAGAATCCATCGAGCTACTAACTACGGAGCCGTAGGTCCGTGGTAAACTACTCATGCATCATCGAAGGGGCAACAAGGATGATGAAGAACCCCTCCGTGATCGTTGCCCCCTCCGGCAGAGTGCCGGAAAAGGCCTCTAGATTGGATCTCGTGGTTCTGAAACTTGCAGCGGCTGGAAAAGTGTTTCATCGAATCCCCTAGGGTTTTTAGGATTTTAGAGTATTTATAGAGGTGGAGGTAGGTCAAGAAGGTTCCTGTGGGCTCCACTACCCACCAGGGCGCGCTGGAGGCCCCTGGCACGCCCGGGTACCTAGTACGCCCCATGGGCCTCCTCTCATGTGCTCCCTTGGCTCCCAGGGTGTGTTCTAGCCAGAAAAAAATCTCCAAAAAAGTTCAGCGGGTTTGGACTTCGTTTGGTATTGATATTCTGCAAAGAAAAAAACAAGCAAAAAATAGCAACTAGCACTGGGCACTATGTCAATAAGTTAGTCCCAAAAAATGATGTAAAGTTGCTAGTAAATGTATATAAAACATCCAAGATTGATACTTTAATAGCATGGAACAATAAAAAATTATAGATACGTTGGGGACGTATCACTCTCATATGCATTATTGATGATCTAACAAAGAGCCCATATTACCTTGTCTTCTCCTTTAAATAAAATGATGTTTGCATATTCCATCTTAGTCCATGGCACACTTTCGCTATTATTATTTTCACATCATTCGGTCGTGCAAGTGAAAGGCAATAATGACGATGATTCGATGAAGTGATTGAGATGAAGAAAGGCTGGTATGAACTCCTCTTGTTTTCGTTTTTAGAAATATGTTTAGCTCATTGAGCTTGATTCAGTATCATTATGAGTAAACATGTTTGTGATGACAATTGGAGATTATAGTTGCTCATGCCATGCTTAAATATCTAGGATTGGATAATGATTTATCTTTAGTGTCAACATACATTAAAATGATTATGATGTAGTATGATAGTATGGTATTTCCTTCTGAATGATTCGAGTGGCTTGACTTGTCACATGTTCACGCATGTAGTTGATTCAAAACCAACATAGCCTCCATGATATTTGTGTTCATGGTGTTTGATATCCTACTCATGCTTGTATTCAATGTTAATTATTCTCAATGAATGTTTATGACCGTTTTTGCTCTCTAGCTGGTCGCTTCTCAATCTATTTGCTAGCCTTCGCCCGTACTAAGCGAGAATACTGCTTGTGCATCCAAATCCTTAAACCCAAAGTTGTTCCAGATGATTCCACTATATCTACCTATATGAGGTATTACCCTGCCGCTCCAAGTAAATTTGCATGTGCCACCTCTAAACATTCAAATAAACATCTGTTTTGTGTGCCCATACCGCTCATGAAGCGACGGGGCGGTCAGTATCGTCCATGCTAAGCAGGTTATTCTCATGATGAGTGTTTATTCATTGTCCTTACATGAGAGGGGCTGGTAATCGGGATGCCCAGTCCCATGATAAAATCGCAAAATAATGAAACAAACTCCCCTGAAAAGTTGTTGGTATGGAGGGCACCCGAGGATTCGGCTAGCCATGGCTTGTGTTTGTTGGCGGACAGGGAGTAAACTTTACTTTTTCCACTTGGGAACCACCGCTAATTTGTTTAGCATGGAAGATATTGAAAAGTCTCGGTCGTGACATTGACAGGAAAGGCATACCCCCCAAAATTATATTCATCTTTGTTTTGAAGCTTTGTCCTCTGGCACCTCTACAAATCCCTGCTTCCCTCTGCGAAGGGCCTATCCATTTTCTTTTATGCTATTTTACTTTTATTATTGAGTTACCGCCCTCTCATTTAAGCACTAGTTGGGGAGCACTATTGTCATTCTTATGCATTGAGTATAGTTAATGTTGAGTGTGACATGAGTGGATCTTTTGTACCTTGAATTACAATGTTTAGTCACTGCTTGAACTTCAGAGGTGCTCTGCATTTATGTTTTGCAGTCTCAAAAAGGGCTAGCGAGATACCATGTTATCATATAATATCATGATTGTTTGGACAAATTGTTGGCATCCGAGATATCTTATTATTGCTCGCTAGTTGGTTATGCCTTTGGTATGAGTAAATGTGAGACCTAAATGCTATCATCAATATGGTTAGTTCATAATCCTTGCTAAAAACTTGAACAATAGCTAAGTATATTTACAATAACAACAACAAAAAGAGTTTGTACAAGTTTTTCTTGCTCACCTTCAGTTTGTCAACTGAATTGCTTGAGGACAAGCAATGAGTTAAGCTTGGGGGAGCTAATATGTCCCAAAAGTATCTACTTTTCCAAACACTTTTGCTCTTGTTTTGGACTCTAATTTGCATGATTTGAATGGAACTAACCTGGATTGACGATGTTTTCAGCAGAATTGCCATGGTGTTGTTTTTGTGCAGAAATAAAAGTTCTCGGATTGAGCTAAAAATTTGCGAAGAATTATTTCAAAATATATAAAAAATACTGGCGAAGAGAAGTACCAGAGGGGCCAACAAGGCGCCCCAAGCCTGGGGGGCGCGCCTGGCAGGCTTGTGGGCCCCTGGCAGCTCCGCAACCCTAACTCCAACTCCATCAGTACCTATTCGCCAAGAAAAAAAATCAGAGAGAAGGAATCAATGCGTTTTATGATACAAAGCTACCGCCACCTCATGTTCTTCATCAGGAGAGCTGATTCGGAGTCCGTTCGGGGCTCCAGAGAGGGGAATTCGACGCTGTCGTCATCATAAACCTTCCTCCATCACCAATTTCATGATGCTCACCATTGGGAGTGAGTAATTCCTTCGTGGGCTTGCTGGACGGTGATGGGTTGGATGATATTTATCATGTAATCTAAGTTTTATTAGGGCTTGACCCTAGTATTCTATATGTTTTAAGATTGATGTTCCTACGACTTTGCTATGCTTAAAACTTGTGTAGGATCGAAAGTAGGTCTAGAGGGGGGGGTGATTAGACTACTTAACCAAATAAAAATCTAGCCTCTTCCCAATTTGAAGTCTTGGAAGATTTTAGCAACTTAGCACAAGTCAAGCAATCAACCAACACATGCAATTTTAAGAGTGTAGCAATAGAAAGTAAAACATTGCATATGAAGGTATAGGGAAGGGCTCTGGATGGCCATCGCGCCCGAGCCGTTCCCCGTCGTCGCCTCGCCGTACACGGCCGCCCGACCGCGCCCTGCGCCGTGCGTGATTGCCCCCGACGCCCCTCTGCACCCGTCGCCCCGCTCCCCCCCCCACGATGGCCCTGCCGCTGCTCCACCGGAGCTCCCCGCCGTTCGCCTCTGCTCTGCCCGCGCTGCTCCGCCGCCGCTCCGGTGGCTCGTCGGAGCCCCGCCTCCCCTGGCCCTGGCCGCCGGCGCTGGCGTGCGCCGTGCGCGCCCAACGCCCCTCGTCTCGCGCCCGTTCGGGCGCCCCGCCCCGTTGCCCGTTCGGGCCGTGCCCGATAACCCGCACCCGCATCGCCCCCCTCTGGGCCACTGCCAGGTGGGCCTTGCCCTACCTGAGCCACTGCCCACTGGGCCCGACCCCCTGGCCCAATGACAAACGGGCCCCATCGCCCCAGAACGGTTTTTAATAAAAATAAAAATAAAAATAAAAATAAAATAATAAATAAAATAAATTAATAATAATAATAAGAATAAATTAATTAATAAAATTTAATAAATAAATAAATAAAGAAAATAAAAGTTAAAAATAATTTTAATTAATTAACTAAATTAATTAAGTTAATTAATCCTGTTTAAATTAATTAAACAGTAATTATTTAGCTAAACACTAATTAACCTAAAAAGTGAATGACAGGTGGGTCCCACTGGACCCACATGTCAGTTTGACTTAGTCAACCCCTGTTGACTGCTGATGTCAGCATGACATCATGCTGATGCCATAAATCCATTTTCGAATTAATTTAAATGATTAATTAAATTCCAGAAATTAATAAAATCTTTAGAAAATCATATTTTTTAATCCGTAACTCGGATTAAAATATTTTCAACATGAAAGTTGCTCAGAACGACGAGACGAATCCGGATACGCAGTCCGTTCGTCCACCACACCTCCCTAACCTATCGAACTAGCAACTTTACCCCTCCGGTCCGTCTGTCCGAAAACGCGAAACATCGGGAATACTTCCCGGATGTTCCCCCCCTTCGCCGGTACCACGTACTGTCGCGTTAGGACACACCTAGCACCGCTCATTGTCATGTCACGCATCGTCATGCTTATGTTTGCATTGTATTTACTGTTTCTTCCCCCTCTTCTCTCCGGTAGACTACGAGACCGACACTGCTGCTGCCCAGTTCGACTACGGAGTCGACGACCCCTCCTACTTGCCAGAGCAACCAGGCAAGCCCCCACCCTTGATCACCAGATATCGCCTATTCTTCTCTATACTGCTTGCATTAGAGTAGTGTAGCATGTTACTGCTTTCCGTTAACCCTATCCTGATGCATAGCCTGTCATTGTTGCTACAGTTGTTACCCTTACCTGCTATCCTACTGCTTAGTATAGGATGCTAGTGTTCCATCAGTGGCCCTACACTCTTGTCCGTCTGCCATGCTATACTACTGGGCCGTGATCACTTCGGGAGGTGATCACGGGTATATACTATATACATTCTATACATGACACATGTGGTGACTAAAGTCGGGTCGGCTCGTGGAGTACCCGCAAGTGATGCTGATGAGGGGGGCTGAAAGGACAGGTGGCTCCACCCCGGTAGAGGTGGGCCTGGGTTCCTGACGGCCCCCGACTGTTACTTTGTGGCGGAGCGACAGGGCAGGTTGAGACCACCTAGGAGAGAGGTGGGCCTGGCCCTGGTCGGCGTTCGCGGATACTTAACACGCTTAACGAGATCTTGGTATTTGATCTGAGTCTGGCCATTTGGTCTATACGCACTAACCATCTACGCGGTAGTAGTTATGGGTATCCCGGCGTCGTGGTATCAGCCGAAGCCTTCGTGACGTCAGCGACTGAGTGGCGCGCGCCGTGTTGGACCGCTTTGACGTAACCGCCGTGATCGTGTGGGTTGCTAGGTCTGCTCGCGGCCGCGTTCGCAACGTGCAGGTGTGCATAGGGCGATGGGCCCAGACCCCTGCGCGCATAGGGTTAGACCGGCGTGCTGACCTCTCTGTTGTGCTTAGGTGGGGCTGCGACGCGTTGATCTTACGAGGCTGGGCATGACCCAGAAAAGTGTGTCCGGCCAAATGGGATCGAGCGTGTTGGGTTATGTGGTGCACCCCTGCAGGGAAGTTTATCTATTCGAATAGCCGTGTCCCTCGGTAAAAGGACGACCCGGAGTTGTACCTTGACCTTATGACAACTAGAACTGGATACTGAATAAAATACACCCTTCCAAGTGCCAGATACAACCCGGTGATCGCTCTCTAACAGGGCGACGAGGAGGGGATCGCCGGGTAGGATTATGCTATGCGATGCTACTTGGAGGACTTCAATCTACTCTCTTTTACATGCTGCAAGATGGAGATGGCCAGAAGCGTAGTCTTCGACAGGACTAGCTATCCCCCTCTTATTCTGGCATTCTGCAGTTCAGTCCACTGATATGGCCCTTTACACATATACCCATGCATATGTAGTGTAGCTCCTTGCTTGCGAGTACTTTGGATGAGTACTCACGGTTGCTTTTCTCCCTCTTTTCCCCTTTCTATACCTGATTGTCGCAACCAGATGCTGGAGTCCAGGAGCTAGAGATCCCGAGGATGATGCTACATGGAGTTCGGCTTCCAGGAGTAGTTAGGAGGATCCCAGGCAGGAGGCCTGCGCCTCGTTCGATCTGTATCCCAGTTTGTGCTAGCCTTCTTAAGGCAAACTTGTTTAACTTATGTCTGTACTCAGATATTGTTGCTTCCGCTGACTCGTCTGTGATTGAGCACTTGTATTCGAGCCCTCGAGGCCCCTGGCTTGTATTATGATGCTTGTATGACTTATTTATGTTTTAGAGTTGTGTTGTGATATCTTCCCGTGAGTCCCTGATCTTGATCGTACACATTTGCGTGCATGATTAGTGTACGGTCAAATCGGGGGCGTCACAATACATCATCATCATCATCATCATCTACTACTACTACTACAATATGAACAAAAAATCTATATATGTGAATAGGGCCTCGTGGCGATGGGGCGGGCGGCGGCGTTGGGACGGGCGCGCGGCGGCGCTGGGGCGCGGGGGGGGGGGGGGGGGGAGGGGGAGAGGAGCGGGAACGGCACGGTGAGGCTCACAGTGCAGGTGAGCGGCGGCAAGGTCGGGGCAGCGCGCTCGGCGTGCGCGACGACGAGGTCGGGGCAGGGCGCGTCGAGGTCGGGGCAGGGTGCGGCGAGGCCGGGGCAGGGCGACGACGACGACGGAGACGGCGGACGGGGGCGGCAGCCTGGCGGCGTCGATGTCGTCGGTGTCGTCGGGGCGGCAACTGCCAGATGAGAAGTGAAAATTTTCACAAGTCTTGCTTATATACACGAAGCATTGGTCCCGGTTCGTGGCACCAACCGGGACTAATGCCCCCCTTTAGTCCCGGTTGGTGCCACCAACCGGGACCAAAGGTCTCCCGGTTGGTGGCACCAACCGGGACTAAAAGGTTGGCATTGGAACCGGTTAGTGCCACGAACCGGAAACAAAGGGTGGCATTGGTCCCGGTTTGTGCCACCAACCGGGACCAATGTCCTGCGCCTGCCAAAGCCGCGGTGCGGTGGGATGTTTAGTCCCACCTCGCTAGCCGAGGAGCTGCCGCACCTGTTTATAAGCCCTGCCCCACCATCTCCATTGAACTCCTCTAAACTGCAGGCCTATGGGCCTAATCTCAGCCTGTGGGCCTGCTGGGCCTTCTGCGGACCTGAATCCTGGCCTATGGATGGGTTTGTAGTCGTATTCAGGCCGTGGTGGCCCAGTAGGTGGCATTTTTTATTTTTTCCCCTTTTTTTGTTTTCTTTTTTGCTTTATTTATTTTATTTTGTTTCTACTTACAACAAAATACTTACTGTTGCTATTTTATTTTATTTTGTTTCTACTTATTTATTAAATTTTATTTTGTTTCTACTTATTTATTAAATTTTATTTTGTTTCTACTTATTTATTTTATTTTGTCTACTTATTTATTTTATTTTGTTTCTACTTATTTATTTTATTTTGTTTCTACTTATTTATTTTATTTTCTTTTTGCTTATAATGTTTTGAACAGAAAATACTTTGATAATTTTAGTTGCATAAATTTTATATAATTTTAGTTTCAATAATACTAGAGGTTTATAAAAGCTTTTTAGTTGATTCCTTTTGCTATTAGAGTTTCATTAAAGTTTTCTAGTTCATTCTTTTTTCTATTAGAGTTTCATTAAAGTTTATTTTGTTTC
>NW_027333463.1:5000-29173 GCF_002575655.3 Aegilops tauschii subsp. strangulata | reverse complement strand
ATAAAATTGAAGTTGAAGTTGGAGTTACCAAAGTTTGGGGAGTCGGTTTCGATTGACGTATGAATACTCTACGAATAGTTTTTTGAACTGCATGTTGTAAACGACCAAGAGCCAATCCGAATTGATCTTGTAACAGATCTGCAACCGAACGAATACGTTTATTTTTCAAGTGATTCATATCGTCATCGTCAAGTATACCCGTTCCAAATTTCATTCCAATCAAATGATCCGTAGCGGCCAATACATCTCGTGGTAACAAGAATGTATTGTTCTGAGTATATCAAGATTAAGTCTCCGATTCATATTTCGTCGACCAATCCTTCCTAATTCACATTTTTGTTGAAAAAATTTCTTTTGTAATTCCTCGCATAAGGACTCCGAAAATACCAGGTCCCCACCTACACAAGCAAATTGTTGATAAAACTCCAAAATAGCTTTTTCTTTTGACTCAATCCTCTTCTTCTCCTTAGCATTCGGGAAAGACAAGAAAATTTCAGGGTAGGAAACATTATCTAGAATTTCTCTTAGATTCGAACCCATAGCTGATGATAGAACTAGAATAGATATCTTTTGTTTTCTACTCACGCGAGCCCATATCCTTTCTTTTTTATCAATTGCTAATTCCGATCCTCCCCCCCCAATCTGATATTATAGTGCCAGTGTAGATAGAAATTCCCTTATGATCTAATTCCGAGCGGTAGTAAATACCAGGACTTAGCAATATTTGATTGATCACAATTCGGTATATTCCATTTATAATAAAGGTTCCTAAGGAATTCATTATAGGAATGTTTCCGATAGAAATGGTTTGCTTTTGCACATCGAAACCAAAAATTAATCTCGCAGATACATATAATTCGGAAGAATAGGTGAGTGATTCATACACAGCATCTCTTTCTTTTATCGAGGGTTCTAGCAATTGATATCCTTTCGCAAATAATTGAAATGCAATTTCGTGATCTGGATCTTTAATTGTTGGAAACTTGTCAAGTTCTTCTGCTAAGGCTTGATTAATGAACCTACAAAATCCCTCGAATTGGATCTGACTAAATCCGGGTATTGTGGACATTCCCTCGTTTCCATTCCGGAGCATCTTAATCTTAAGTTTCCTGTTTATCAAAGAAAAATTCCATTATCAGCTCACTCTTCATCAATCCCTCTGGATCGATCTAGCAATCATGGAATCTATATTCTGTTTACTGAATCACATGAAATTCTAGGGAACTCCACATACGTATTTCATATATGTATTTCATACATATGAATAGAGACCATTTGGACGAAAGTTCGAGTTTGCCAGGGGTACAAATGAAATGAAAATGAATTGATAAAACATTCCTAAAAAAAAAATTCTGCCACTTATACTTTATGTTATGATATTCTAATCAGATTGGATGGCAAAGATTTCTCATTTTATCTCCTTTCTATGAATGTAATAAAGCCGTAATATAATATACTAGAAAGTTTGACTTTACTTCGATTAGAATAGCGTGCTTACTTTAATTTCTCAAATAATTTGAGGGTTCTTTTTTATTTCGGATCGGAGTAGTATAATTACTAGAAAATTCAGTATTTCATTGTGGAATTCTAAAATCAAGTAAGTCCCTTTTTTAAGTACATGCCAATCTAGTTATCCACCTCTCCCCATATCCATGCTTTTCTTTTATCGTAATTTCACTTGGGTAGGCCAAGATAGTAAGGTTATACTCTATATCAGAGCAAATTTCCTTTTTTTATTCAAGATATTTAATTTAATACTTTTAAAAATTAAAGCATGATTCTCCATAGAGATATGTACATAAAGGGGATCTTTGGATAATAATGCTGTTCGGACCTAAAGTTTACCTATACACGGATTAAGCATAAAGTCATACTATTTTATTATGCCATTGAAGGGGGGGGAGATAATACCGATTTAAGAGTAGTTCACTACTGCAATAAAAAAAAGAGAATTCTAGTTAACGGTTCCAATTTATTCTGAATTTTGCAGCCTGTGAATAGAAATCCACTTTTTCTTCTTTTTCATCTCAATAGAAAGAAATGGAAGTTTTATTGTGTTAACAATGTATGTTTTAAGATAGAATCTATCGAGGAGAATAATAGAAACTGGATCAAAAAAAGCAGGATAGATTTTTTGAAAAAGATTGGAAAAAAGTAAGTAGAATTATATTCAAAATAAAAGGGGCTTTCGTAAGAAAACGTGGATGAATACTTGCTGTTTTCTAGATTTTTGATCGGATTTTTGGCGGCATGGCCAAGCGGTAAGGCAGGGGACTGCAAATCCTTTATCCCCAGTTCAAATCTGGGTGCCGCCTGATCAATAAAATACTTAGGTTTTTTTTATAGTGCTGATCGAATTCGATCAATTTTTACTTCGCATAAGTTCGGGCAAGAGAGTAACTGGGCCTGCCGATACTGGGTTTAGAGAAACCATACCATAGTTCTATCCTCAAACTAGGGTTAGGGTTTGTTTGACGGTAGTGGCCAAAATGGTTATCAATAGGGGTGAGGTAGTGTTTCCTTATTCTTTTATTATATGAATTTGAATTGGTTCTTAATTGAGATTCGATTTGATAATTTTAAAATACGAGGATAAGATGTCAGAAATCTTGGTATCCAAAGAAAGGTCCCTAAGGGGCATTCTTTTTTTTTTTCAATCTAAGATTCAAGAAGGGACTCCACGAAAGAATATCAAGACTTACTAATTATTATACATTTTTTTATCGTACATCTTATGTTACCTACATACACTAAAGTAAGGACTACTTAATTTTAATTCTAACGAGAATCAGATTAAATAGGTCGATCAAAAAATCAATTTAGGAGTTGTGTTATGGATAAAATCTCTTCCTCTTCATTCTTTCATAGAATGATACAAAGCAAGGCTGCAGGGTTTAGGTCAAAAATAAAACATTAGGTAAGGTAGGTATCCAATAAATATTTATCTATCGTTAATTTTATGGTATATTCGGGCGTCCTTTGCTTAAAAAAAAAAAAGAGTAACAAAAGGAATAAAAAATCTTCCTATTCCCGCTTCTTCTATTCAGGACATCATTCCCGTACTCTTTCTTTTTTAAGGAAAAAAGGGCTATAGTATCGTATTTTAATGCTCTCTAATTCTACCAGAATTCCTATAAGAATTTGTTAGGAGTAAATTCCTTGAACTGATTGATCCATGGCCTTAGGGCGGAATCCCTTTTTGACTCTGTACCCTTGATTCCACTATGATTATTGATCAATAGTAGAATAGAATAATCCCTTCATAGAAATAGGAGACATAATTTAGATGGATATAGTAAGTCTCGCTTGGGCTGCTTTAATGGTAGTCTTTACATTTTCTCTTTCACTAGTAGGTATGGGGAAGGAGTGGACTCTAGGGATACTACTAATTGATTAAGTAATCAAATTGTTGTATCAATTCTTTTCATTAATGGATCATTTTGCATTAATCATTTTGTCAAACGTTATTCTTTAATCTTTTTCTTTAGTTTTGTTTCACTCCTGTAAGAAACTCTTGTATTGTAAGTTGTAATGTAAGAAAGAGCCATTATACCAATTCATAATTTCTACTAGAAATGACGAATGGTTAAAAAAAGTTCTATACATAAGAAAATTCGACTTTCTTCACGGAACTATTCACGGCATATCACACATTTTCCATTTCCTTTTACTTTTTACTATAGTCTATTCTTAATATTATTTTTCTTTCCTTCCATGGATTCTTTGGTCAAGAATTGTCTTAGATTTTTTTATTTTGACCTGATTGAAATTAAGTGGATGCAATGAAAAAGAAATTGAATTAGACTACTTAACTATTTCAATCTACTAATCTATTCTATGTAGATTCAAAGATAATATAATAGAAAGAATCTAAAGTGTCGTAGAAAAAACTATATGTAGTTCTTTCTACCACACTTTAAGATTCCAACCAGATCCTTTCATTTAAGACTTGGATTTTTTTTATTTAATCCCTTTTTAATTTCTTCAATGATTAATTGGAATTCCAATTAATTATTTTGGCTGACTGTTTTTACATAAATAATAAGTAAAAAAGAAGTAGGAACTAGAATGAACAGTGCAGTAGCAATAAATGCGAGAATATTGACTTCCATAACCTCTTTATTTTTATTTTCACAATAACTCGGGATGTAATCCCATGGAGAGGAAAAAGGGGTATCTTGTAAATTCAAGGGTAGGGCTTGCATTCTGATAATACTGAATCAATTCAATATTATGAATATCGGATCTATCAAATCAATTCATGGATGAGAGTTATATTTCACGGATGAGAGTTATATAGTATAACATAGGAAGATCCTCTATCCACACTAAGACCAAAATGGGTTTTTGATTGGATTAGGAATTCCCTCTTTTTTAATCCTTTTCTACTTTTTCTTTTCTATATCTCTAACCCACGAGCTTTCTTAATCTTCTACTTTCTTAATCTTATACAATTTCCCTTCCTTTTTCTTATAGTTATACATACAATTATGTATGTATTATATGACCAACTTTCTATGGGTCACATAGACATCCAAATAAGCAGTAGAAGTGAGATGGGGAAAAGAGGTCTGAAATAAAAAGGGAATACGATTTATGTATGGATTCCGGTAAAATACCGGTACTCTATTCCATAAGAGTGGAATAGGAAATTAAGATGAGGATGGTATCATCATAAAGAAAGATAGAGTAATATAATATCCTAAATTCTACTAATCCACATATCGTATGTGTGTCTTTCTTTATCTTTATCGATCGGGAGTAGTGAAAAAAAATTCCTATATGCCTTCCCTCCCTCTTTAATGAGGGATGCAAAATAAAAAAGTGAAGTAAGGGTGCCCTGTGGGTATTTGATCTTGCTCCCTGCCCCTTTTTTTCATGGAAAAAGGAAATATCAATTTCTCCATTCATTGAACCCTAGTTCGGGACTGACGGGGCTCGAACCCCGCAGCTTCCGCCTTGACAGGGCGGTGCTCTGACCAATTGAACTACAATCCCCGCGGGGTGTATGGCATACCCATTCTTAAATAGAACCATAAGAAGATTCGATTCGTCTTTCGTACTCTAAGAAATAGACGAATCATATACTACATACCCACATATTATATTATACGTGGGTATAGTGAGAGTGACATAACTAGTATGTCGTGATTTTTTATCACTAAAAATGGATAATAATCCAGCCTTCAATAAGAAAAACTCTTTTGTTTGTAAGAAAGGAATGAGAGAGATATGGATTAGAAAAAAAAAATTTCCCTTTTTTCTTTATCTTTTATTTCTATAGATCAGACATTTTATTTTATGGAAGAAAAACAAAAGGATTTAGTTCATACTCACGAAGCCCTAGATTTTTGGTTTGGGCCGAGCTGGATTTGAACCAGCGTAGACATTGTCAACGAATTTACAGTCCGTCCCCATTAACCACTCGGGCATCGACCCAGGAAGAATTTATTCTAGGGTTTTTGCTAATCTATGATTAACCTCCTTTCATAATACTCCCTACCCCAGGGGAAGTCGAATCCCCGCTGCCTCCTTGAAAGAGAGATGTCCTGAACCACTAGACGATAGGGGCATCACTAGACGATAGGGCCATATACAACCGCTCGTGATTATACTATAATCATAGTATGAGCAGTTTTTTGGAATTGTCAATATACTCGAAAAGTATAAATAGATCCAAAGCAAAGAGTTTTTCCAACTTTTCTGTTATGTTTTCATCTAGGATTTTTTTTAGTTGATCGTTATAGATTAATTCTCCGTGCTTCATTTAGTGTTCAGACCAAAAATGCATCCATCCCGCACTAAGTCATAAAATTCTCTAAAAATATAGAGAAAGTTCAAAAACAAAGAACAAAAGTGAATCAATTTAGTAGAAAAGTACTCTATCAGATTCGAACCAACGACTTACGTCTTAGCACGAGATTACTCTACCACTAATTTAAAAAGCCCTTTATCGGATTTGAACCGATGACTTATGCCTTACCATGGCATTACTCTACCACTGAGTTAAAAGGGCTTTTTATTTAATTCAAAAATTAGCCACTTGGATTTCCCATTATGGGTCTACTGCATAATGTACATATTATATATATAATATATAGAGATAGAGAGAGAGACATTATGTAGAGATTGTATATGTATATATCGATATCTTGAGAGCTCAAAATAAAATTAATAAAAAAAAAACATACCCTACATAACATATCCAACTCTTCTTGGTTCAGGGTTTTCCGTTTCCGAAGACTAGTAAAATAGGCGGATTCTGGAACCCCAAGGATTCAACGGTATATGGATATGGAAAATATAAGATTTCCGATCCTAGCGGGAAAAGGCGGGGAACAGATACCCAATAGGATATAGGATCCTTGGGAGGAACTTTTGGTAATGGCCTTGATCCTCTATGCTATTTTTTATGTGTTCTTAGTTCTATTGAACTTTTTTCATTCTTTTAAACAAGAATCTAATAAACTAGAATTGAGTCAGTGGAAAAAAGGAGAGAGAGGAAAGTGTTAAATGGAGAGAGTCGACTAATCAGAGACTTTTAGGATCTTCTTTACATCAGGTAAATCTGTCGGCCCTGTCCGTTTTTTTCTTTAAGTTACGACTCTTTGCTGCTTACTTCTATCAAGCCATAGGGAAAGTCTATGATGAATTTGGAAAACTCATCTCACTCTTACTCTATGGCTCGGACTTAATGGGGGAAGAAAACATCTTCCATAATTTCTTTTTTGTTCAATTCTGGACAAAAAAGAAAAGGAAAAAGGAATTTATAGGGACAGTGTTACCCCCTATATCCCCTAGTTTATATTGTAGGAATAATAAAACAATTTAGCAGTCTGACACACTTACGTCCTTGCAAAGTAAATAATTATTATTGTAGTCGTAACCGTAGAATAGGATCCTAATCAAAATAAATACATTTGGTTCAGGCGCTATTAGCATGGTAAGAAAAGATTTTTTTTACAGACCAGAGGGGCTATCTAAATCCTAAAGTAAAGGCGAGCGATCGAAGTAGAAGTACCAACGGCTCAGTGTCATGAACCTTCTCCATCTGATTCAATAAGGGGGAATTAGCCTTCTTGTCAAATGGCTATCCTTGACAAAGGGTACCATTTATACCATAATCTACAATGTAGCGGGTATAGTTTAGTGGTAAAAGTGTGATTCGTTCTATATAATAACTGAATTTGAAATGATATACTTAAGGCATCCTTAAGTTTTTTATTTTTATATTCCGATGAAAACTTTAGTTCTTATAAAGGATTAAATCCTTTTCCTCTCAATAGCATATTGAGGAAGAATATACATTCTGGCGATTTGTATCCAAAGACTAATTTAAATTGCATCCAAAATAAAAATAGGATTATGAGTACAGAGTCGCGAAGCATAATTTTGCATTGGATTAAGTATTCCAATTTTGAAATATGAGTAAAGGATCTATGGATGAAGATACAAAAAAGTTGATTTCCAATCGTAACTAAATCTTCTTAAATAAGGAATAAGGAAGCCAAATAGCTAAAAAACGATAGTTTTGGTTTACTAGAACCATCCGCATATTGTTTAAGCTCGGTGGAAACCCAATTCTTTTTCCTCAGGATCTCTTGAATGAAATTAGGGAACGAAGTAAGTAGATTAGATGGATTTAGATAGAATTTCTATCTCCTACTCTATAAGGATCATCTAGAAAGCGGAGAGCTTTGGTTCCATTCAAATAGAAAAGCTGACATAGATGTTAAGTGGTGAGAATATCCATAAAGGAGCCGAATGAAATCAAAATTTCATGTTCGGTTTTGAATTAGAGACGTTAAAAATAATCAACCAACGTCGACTATAACCCCTAGCCTTCCAAGCTAACGATGCGGGTTCGATTCCCGCTACCCGCTCCATTCTGTATAAAAGGAGTATTCTCTTTGTCTAGACATGTTAGAGGCTTGTATTCAAGCCTTTTTTGTCCACCAGTTTCTGGTACTCCAGAGCGGAGTAGAGCAGTTTGGTAGCTCACGAGGCTCATAACCTTGAGGTCACGGGTTCGATTCCCGTCTCCGCACTTAGCAGTCTGTATAAAAGGACTATTCTATTTCTCTAGATATGGTAGAGGGGCGTATCCAACCCTTTTTTATTCATTAGTTCCCGGCCCTAGAGGGCAAAATTGAGCAGTTTGCGAAGTCACTTGCCTTCAAAAAAAGAAGGCGCAAGGCTTCTCCCTACCCTGCAGAAAATAAAAATGAAACGAAAGGGACAGTCTACCTCTCTCTTCCCTTTAAAAAAAGTTTGCCCGTTGTTTGTCTCAGTTAATACCCAATTTTTGGAGCTCTGTTGGCGAGTTCTATTTCTGCCTCCGGAGCGCCCTCTTTTTTGAGTGGGATGCAAAGGAAGGGTAAGATAGTAAGGGATACGGCACTAGACTAACACCTAATTAATACTTAATTTAATATAAGTAGTTAAACAGTTAACTAGACTAAACTTTTTATCATAGTACTTTGATAAATTAAGCGGGCGAGCGGCGGGAATCGAACCCGTATCTTCTCCTTGGCAAGGAGATATTTTACCATTGAACTACGCTCGCTACGGTATATATTTTATAGCGTATATCCGCCTGGGTCGACCTTCTATGTCTGGGTCGACCGTTTCATTTCATTTTCTATTATATTAGAGTTTTCCTTTTTTTATTATCTGTGAATGAATATTCTAATGGGAATGGAATTTCATAATACTGAAAGAGAAGAGCTAGCAATTCGGAACGCAAATTGCGTTTTAATACGTCTCACTATTCTAATTTTTTAGAAGAAATGGCCTTTATTATTTCTTTTTTATGGGGTTAATAAATATTAACCAAATTTAATTTAAGAAATGAGAGAATTCAGAATAGCTACGAGAAAGACTAGTCCAATCCATAACGATGTACCGGAAAATACAACATTTTTATTATTTGACCAACCATCAGGAGAAGCAAATACAAGGGGTACACTAATTACTAAGACTGAGGAAGTCGCAATTAATGCAAAAACAGCTAATTGGAAAGCAATAGTCATATTTCTAATCCTCCAAGCTACCATCAAATAAAGTTGACTACATATTTGATCCCTCACTTAAACCAAAATTGTAAAAAAATACAAGAAGTAGGAGGGGTTTAATCATGAATCCATTGATTCTTCTCTTTAATTCAAATTTATTACTTAAACCGCTTTTTTATTTGGATATGGGGGTGAGAAGAGATTATTTACTCTTTATTTCACAAGCGGGTATAGCGGATCCTGTATCCGTGTATACAGTATACAGAGATATATCGAAAAGGAACTTGTATCTGATATCTTTCTAGAGGCTAATAAATCTTTTTATTTTTTATATGGCTATGTTCTATTTGTAGGAGTAAAATAAGGATTAGGCTGTGGAGAGATGGCTGAGTGGTTGATAGCTCCGGTCTTGAAAACCGGTATAGTTCTAGGAACTATCGAGGGTTCGAATCCCTCTCTCTCCTTTTGCTTATTGAATACGTTTGTTTCTTTCATTTTTTTTTTTCTGTCCCTTATCTTTCTTTCATAAAAAGGAATGAATGGCTCGGCTAGATGGAATAACCGAGCCAGAACAGAAAAAAAGTAGAACAGGTATAAATAAGAAAATCTTAGTTAAGAGGGTTCATGTAAAGAACAGGTTCCAAATCACGATCGATTCCCTTTTCAAAACCTGCTGCAGCAGCTCGGGCTCTTCCTGCATGCCATAAATGGCCCACAAAAAAGAAGAATCCTAGAACAAAATGAGAAGTTGATAACCAACTTCTAGGAGAGACATAATTAACTGCATTGATCTCGGTAGCTACGCCACCCACGGAATTTAAAGAGCCTAAAGGAGCGTGGGTCATATATTCTGCTGAGCGTCGTTCTTGCCAAGGTTGTATGTCTTTTTTCAACCTACTCAAGTCCAAACCGTTGGGGCCCCTTAGAGGTTCTAACCATGGAGCACGAAGGTCCCAAAAACGCATAGTTTCCCCTCCAAAGATAACCTCCCCAGTTGGGGAACGCATTAGATATTTACCTAAACCTGTGGGTCCTTGAGCGGATCCCACATTAGCTCCAAGACGCTGGTCTCTAACTAGAAAAGTAAATGCTTGAGCTTGAGAAGCTTCTGGCCCGGTGGGTCCATAAAACTCACTCGGATAAGCTGTATTATTGAACCATACAAAACAACAAGCGATAAAACCAAAGACAGATAAAGCAGCTAAACTATAAGACAAGTAAGCTTCTCCAGACCATACAAATGCACGGCGAGCCCATGCGAAGGGTTTGGTTAAAATATGCCAAATTCCGCCAAATACACAAATAAAACCCAACCATACATGCCCACCAATTATATCTTCTAAATCATCTACACTAACAATCCACCCTTCTCCACCAAAAGGAGATTTTAGTAAATAACCAAATATAACACTGGGGCTAAGGGTCAAATTGGTAATTTTTCTTACATCTCCCCCCCCAGGGGCCCAGGTATCATATACACCGCCAAAATAAAGAGCCTTGAGTACTAGAAGAAAAGCACCTAGACCTAACAAAATTAAGTGAATACCCAAAATTGTAGTCATTTTATTTCTATCTTTCCAGACATAACCAAAGAATGGAAAAGATTCCTCAAGAGTCTCGGGTCCCAGAAGCGCGTGATAAATGCCACCGAAGCCTAAGACTGCGGAGGAAATTAGGTGAAGTACGCCAGATACAAAGTACGGAAAAGTATCTAGAACTTCCCCCCCTGGCCCTACTCCCCAACCTAGAGTAGCTAAGTGTGGAAGTAAAATCAACCCTTGTTCATACATGGGCTTTTCTGGTACGAAATGGGCCACTTCAAATAGGTTCATTGCTCCGGCCCAGAATACGATTAATCCGGCATGGGCTACATGAGCTCCAAGCAGTTTACCGGACAAATTGATAAGTCTGGCATTCCCAGCCCACCAAGCAAAGCCGGTGGTTTCTTGGTCACGACCAGCTAAAACGAAAGTTCCATTAAAGAGCGTTTCCACGTGGTAGAACCTCCTCAGGGAATATAAGATTTTCATGAGGCTGATCCTGAGCTGCCATCCACGCACGAATACCCTCGTTTAAAAGAATATTTTTGGTGTAGAAAGTCTCAAATTCAGGATCTTCCGCTGCACGGATTTCCTGGGAAACAAAGTCATAGGCACGTAAGTTCAGAGCCAAGCCAACTACGCCAATAGCACTCATCCATAAACCGGTGACGGGTACAAATAGCATAAAGAAATGTAACCAACGTTTATTGGAAAAAGCAACACCAAAGATTTGGGACCAAAAGCGGTTAGCAGTGACCATGGAATAAGTTTCTTCAGCTTGAGTTGGGTTAAAAGCACGGAAGGTATTTGCACCATCACCGTCCTCAAATAGAGTGTTTTCTACGGTCGCTCCATGAATAGCGCATAGCAGAGCCGCACCTAATACTCCGGCAACTCCCATCATATGAAATGGGTTCAACGTCCAATTATGAAATCCTTGGAAGAAAAGGATGAATCGAAATATCGCTGCTACGCCAAAACTCGGCGCAAAGAACCAACCAGATTGCCCCAGTGGATAAATAAGGAATACAGAAACAAAAACAGCAATTGGACCAGAGAATGAGATTGCATTATAAGGCCGCAATTGAACAGACCGAGCAAGTTCAAATTGGCGTAACATGAAACCTATTAGTGCAAAAGCCCCGTGGAGAGCTACAAAAGTCCATAGACCGCCTAATTGACACCAACGAGTAAAATCTCCTTGTGCTTCGGGCCCCCATAGTAGCAACAAAGAGTGTGCTAAACTATTGGCAGGGGTAGAAACTGCTGCGGTTAAGAAATTACAACCTTCCAAATAGGAACTAGCCAATCCATGGGTATACCAAGAAGTTACAAAAGTTGTCCCTGTAAACCAACCCCCTAAAGCGAAATAAGCACAAGGAAAGAGCAATAGGCCAGACCATCCTACAAAAACGAAACGGTCCCTTCGTAACCAGTCATCCATAGTATCAAATAGATCATTTTCTTCTTTAGGAATTCTACCAAGGGCTATAGTCATAGTGATCCTCCTATTCAATTACTTCAACCATTTCCGAGCACCTCATATCACTTTCCAAGGCATATGATAGTTTTATTATCTGTGGACGATTTCTTTGTCGTTCAATGCCCTTTTTCAATGGTCTCGAAGAGAGAAATTTCCCATTTTTATCTATGGAGTCACAGTCACAACCGAGGTCGTGGTAAATCCATGAATTTGATTCGATTTGTTTTTCTTATACTATTTGTTTTTCTTATACTATAGAAATAGAAATAAATTGTTTTTCTTATACTATAGAAAGAAATAAACCTTTGAATTCAGCATTATTCCAAGACTCCTATTTCAAAGTCTATCTTTTAAGGGAAAAATGAAAATAAAAGTAACCCTTCTTTTCCCATTCCCTCTCTATTGCATGGGTGGAAGAACTAAAATAGAGGATTCTGAAAAAAAAAATGGACCTTCGAAATCCAATTTTATGTGTAGCGCAAAGGAGTTGCGATTTCTTCTTATTCCTATAGAACATCTAGTAACAAGAATATGAAATCGTAAATAGCGAAAAATTCTTGTCTTGCGCGGTCTAAGTCTAAGGAAATAAAAAAAATTCGCTTATACAATTTCATCTACATCGAATTTATTATCAGAATAGCGGATAGAGGCATCATTAAAGGAGTCAGGTCTACTTACTTTATGCTTCTTTCCAATTTTATGGTGGATTTGATAAGAACCCTTTTTGCTTTCTTGATAAATAATCGACAAAAAAAGCGTTTTTTTTTATATAACCTGCTTGTTTTATTATAATTATAACAAGTCCTATATGGAAATGCCCGCTAAAGAGAAAATCTATTTGATTGTCTCTCGGCCAATATCGATTTTTAGAAAGAAAAAACAAGAATTTTCTTCTTTTTTTATTAACATTAAGAAAAAAGAATATAATTAAAATGGAATTGGCAATATAATTTTTATAGACTTTTGAAAGAAAAAAAGGGGGTTTTTTGCAACCGTTATTTCTTATTTCTTGCCTATATCATATCACGGAAACCTTTCGCTTTGGAACGTGGAGAGATGGCTGAGTGGACTAAAGCGGCGGATTGCTAATCCGTTGTACAATTTTTTTGTACCGAGGGTTCGAATCCCTCTCTTTCCGCTCCCTTGGATCATTTGGGACTTTCGAATTGGAAAGAATTCTGACCCCCGGATTTTCTCATAGATAAATGTACGAAACAAATCCAATAAGAAAAAAAAAAAACTGAATTTTTACTCCTCGCGTCCAGGATTCCGTCCTGGGTCATTAGATAAGAATCCAAAGATAAAGAGTGAAACAAAGAATATCACTACTGTATAAACAAAAAGTTTGAGAGTAAGCATTACATAATCTCCAAGATTTTTTTTTAAGGAATAGATTACCAGTTTTTCCTTACCACACGGATCCACTAGGATGGTTTTTTTTTTATACCTAAAAATGCAAAAAAGAATTCTTGAAAAAAATTGCAAGAATTCTTTTATAATAAGCACTCTTATCAATAGCAAAAATAGGGTTAGGTGGTTAGGTATTGTGTAGGTACCTTTAGGTACCTGCTCAACCTAGGTGCAGGGGAGTAGAAAGGCTGATCCAAATTTATTGCTGTAGCTACCCATTCAATGTAGAAGAATTTAAATTTTAGAATCGAAGGTTCATAATATAAAAATATAAAACTTCTCGGCTTTTACCCATTTTTAAATTTTTTTGGAATGAACACATCATTCAATTTGGCATACAGAGTACTAAAGATTTCATCGAAAACTTACAGCAGCTTGCCAAACAAAGGCTAATAGAAAAAAGAATAGAGGTATAACAGGCATAATATCCACGATTGGATTGAAAATAGCATAAGCTTCGGGTAATTTGGCAAAGAAAAAACTAGTAGGATAAAGAACAGAATTAAAACAGATACAGGTTAAACTAAGTATATTAGGCATAACAAGCATTTCATTCTTGTAGAGTAAATAATTGGATTTTTCTTGAGTTATTTTTTTAAGGGAAAGAAGGAAAAGGCAGATTCAAAATCTTTTTTCTTCGGACTTTCCCAAACACAAAATACCTCCTTGTATTTGCACTCTCAAATGAGAGTGGAATAAATTCGACTTTCATATAATATCTTAATAGAATTCCATGTAATGATCAATGCATTTTTTTGATTCTATATTATCCGCATGTGTAGAATACTAGCAAGAGAATATCCCTCCTTTTTTATGTAATTGAAATGGTATTGACGAATAACAAATAAACATACTAGTGTTTATTAGTGTCGCATAAAACCCGAAATGGGGCGTGGCCAAGTGGTAAGGCAGCGGGTTTTGGTCCCGTTACTCGGAGGTTCGAATCCTTCCGTCCCAGATTGTTTCTGATGAAACAAACGGTGAAATCATATAGTATTCCGTACGAGACAAAAGTTTATTAAAGAGAATAATGATATCTTATTCTTTCTCAGAAAACATAATAAAGTCTTAAGTCCAGTCAAATTGACTATCTTTATTTTCATGAAAAAATGGGATCTATCAAGCACATTCAGGATATGCCTCTACTATAAAATAAAATCACTTAGTCATATTTTTTTCTTCCTTTTGGTATTCGAGTTGAAGAAGTACGAGAATTCTATAACTACCAAAAACTTTCAATCTTTTCATTGGAATAGTTTATTTAGTTATTATAGTTAATTGTTTTTGGTACTGAAAAAATATATTACTACTAGAATTCTAATTCTAGTAATTAAATTAATTAAACTTTTTTGGAGGTTGATAGTTTATTTATTGAGGAAGAGTCAATCCTTCTTTTCTCACTTCAAGATTGATCATCTCGAGCCATCCGTTGAGGGTGGAAATTTAAGAATAAATAAGTTTTAAGCAAACTTGTTTAGTCGTCTTTTTCAAACTATGTTTCATTCATATGATAGAATTTTAATATGGGTTTAAATAAATTGGATCTTGGCGGAGGCTTCCCGGATAAATACTTACTTTCTTTTATCCATATTGCTCCATAGATAGCAAGTTTTAATTAGTATAAAAAAACTAAACCAATGACTATTCATGATTCCATCCATATTGGATCAATTCTCTATACCACTTTGCAATGAAAAGAGGAATGTTTGTTATGGTAAAACTTCGTTTAAAACGATGTGGTAGAAAGCAACGTGCGACTTGAAGGACATGATCGATTGTGGATTTTTCTATCCATCATTTTCCATAGTAATGAAAATGCTCTTGGCTCGACATAGCCTGTTCTATTCGTTCCGAACCAAATTTGCGCTGGGTTTAAGTAACATAGTACACGATGGAGCTCGAGAGGACAGAATTTTTTTTATCAAGGGAAAGAATCTAGGGTTAGTGAAAACTAATAAATTAGGCCAACTTTGTCAGTCTATCCTTAATATAGAAATAAATCGAAAGGTTAAAATAAGAATAAAGTCCAATAAAAGTATATCAGAATCAATCCCTCTTATTAGATTTCTATAGAAGAGATAAATGCTTTATCGAAGGAAATAAGAAAAAAGGGTATGTTGCTACTCTTTTGAAAGAAAAAAATAGGAATTCCCGAAGTAATGTCTAAACCCAAGGATTTCACAAATCAAAGATAAAGGATTCCAGAACAAGTAAACACAATTTTCAATTGTCTCAACAACAGAGTTGGATCAGAATAAGGAATAAAAGTCAATTCGTTCGAAATGAGACAAAGAAAAGAGTTTAAAGACGACTCAAAAATTTTGGAAGGATTTTGCCTTCGAAGTTTGTCAGGCAAAATTAGCCCACTTGAGTCATGAGTATAAATGAAATTTGTTTTTTCTGTAAGGAAATTAATGCACGTCATAGTCTAATTTCTATTATTATCGACAGAAATTCGAATCATTTTCTCGAGCCGTATGAGGAGAAAACCTCCTATACGTTTCTAGGGGGGGGCGTTGTTTATCTACATCTATCCCAATAAGCTGTCTATCGAATCGTTGCAATTGATGTTCGATCTCGAAGAGAAGGAAGAGATCTTCAAAAAGTAGGTTTTTATGATCCGATAAAGAATCAAACTTGTTTAAATGTTCCAGCTATTCTCTATTTCCTTGAAAAGGGTGCTCAACCAACAAGAACTGTTTATGATATTTTAAGGAAGGCGGAATTCTTTAAAGAAAAAGAAAGAACTTTGAGTTAATTGAAGAACTAAATGAATCAAAAAGTAGGATAGGAGAAGATTATTAGTATTCCTAGTTGTCTAATTATTTAGACACAATTTACCTCTTTTTTAATCCTATTTGGATTTATATTATATCGTGCCAATTCAACATAAGCCCCTATTTTATTTACTTTTTCTATCTAATTTGTTTTCTTACCATTGTATTTCCATTGACAAAGGTCTATTGAACAAATAGAATTTGTAGATAGATGGGTCTCTTTATCCTCACTCCATATTCAATTTTTCCGCCTACACTTCGCTCAAATGATAAGGGTGTTCCTCTTGCATGTATTCTCATACAATATAATATATATTTTTTTTTAATAAAAATCGCTAAAAATAAGGAGAATTTGGCCATCGTGATTAGGGTCGCTCTTTTTTTAACTTTACTTTAGTGGAATTTAACCGGACCTGTTCGTTTTGGCATTTGAGTGTTTTTCATGGTCGATAAAAAAATCTTTTGATGTCTTGCTAGTTCAATGTTTTGACAGAAGCGCGCGGTGTAATTCCATTGATTTTTGGATTTCGATCGTATCTAAGATCCTTTTTTTATCTGGGTTGCTAACTCAATGGTAGAGTACTCGGCTTTTAAGTGCGACTATGATCTTTTACACATTTGGATGAAACAACAAATTCGTCCAGACTCTTGGTAGAGTCTAGAAGACCACGACTGATCCTCAAAGGTAATGAATGGAAAAAATAGCATGTCGTAATAAAATCAATCTTTTTTGAATGGAATCCAAAATTACGATTTTCTGGGTCTAATGAATAAATGGATAGAGCCTGGCTCCAATTCTGGTAAAATAAAAAGCAACGAGCTGAACTTCCTAATTGGAATGATTCCCCGCTCTAATTAGACGTTAAAAATAGATTAGTGCCGGATGCGGGGAAAGGTTGGGTTTTCCTATGAGTGGACCCTTTATTTTTTCTTTTTTTTTTAGAAATCCTAATTATTCTTGATTATGGATTGAATAAGGGATGTTATGGATTGAATGTGTAAAAGAAGCAGTATATTGATAAAGAGGCTGTATTCCAAAGTCAAAAGAGCGATTGGCCTGCAAAAATAAAAAACTTGTTCTGTTCTTTTTTTTTAATTAGAACAAACATAAACTAATTGGGTAGAAAAGGAGCAGAAAAAGATCTGTGGATTAGACTCCCTTTCTTTCCAGGGTTTGTATTAAAAATGCAACACCCTGTTCTGACCATATTGCACTATGTATCATCATTCGATAAACCGAGAAATGCTTCTTCTCTCTGATTCAAGTAGAAATACAAATGGAAAAATTCGAAGGGTATTCAGAAAAACATAAATCTCGTCAACAATACTTTGTCTACCCACTTCTCTTTCAGGAATATATTTATGCATTTGCCCACCATTATGGATTAAATGGTTCTGAACCTGTGGAAATAGTTGTTAGTTGTAATAACAAGAAATTTAGTTCACTACTTGTGAAACGTTTAATTATTCGAATGTATCAGCAGAATTTTTTGGATAACTCGGTTAATCATCCTAACCAAGATCGATTATTGGATTACAAAAATTATTTTTATTCTGAGTTTTATTCTCAGATTCTATCTGAAGGGTTTGCGATCGTTGTGGAAATCCCATTCTCGCTACGGGAATTATTTTGTCCGAAAGAAAAAGAAATACCAAAGTTTCAGAATTTACGCTCTATTCATTCAATATTTCCCTTTTTAGAAGACAAATTTTTGCATTTGGATTATCTATCACATATAGAAATACCCTATCCTATCCATTTGGAAATCCTGGTTCAACTCCTTCAATACCGTATCCAAGATGTTCCATCTTTGCATTTATTGCGATTCTTTCTCAACTATTATTCGAATTGGAATAGTTTTATTACTTCAATGAAATCCATTTTTTATTTTCAAAAAGAAAATAAAAGACTGTTTCGATTCCTATATAACTCTTATGTATCAGAATATGAATTTTTTTTGTTGTTTCTTCGTAAACAATCTTCTTGCTTACCATTAGCATCTTCTGGAACTTTTCTGGAACGAATCCACTTTTCTAGGAAGATGGAACATTTTGGGATAATGTACCCTGGTTTTTCTCGGAAAACCCTATGGTTCTTTATGGATCCTCTTATGCATTATGTTCGATATCAAGGAAAGGCAATTCTTGCATCAAAAGGCACTTTTTTTTTGAAGAAGAAATGGAAATGCTACCTTATCAATTTCTGGCAATATTATTTCTGTTTTTGGACTCAGCCGCGAAGAATCCATATAAACCAATTAGCAAACTCTTGCTTCGATTTTATGGGGTACCTTTCAAGTGTACCAAAAAGTTCTTTGTTAGTAAGGAATCAAATGCTGGAGAAGTCATTTCTAATAGATACTCGAATGAAAAAATTCGATACCATAGTCCCCGCTACTCTCCTCATAGGATACTTATCAAAAGCTCAATTTTGTACTGGATCGGGGCATCCTATTAGTAAACCCATTTGGACAGATTTATCAGATTGGGATATTCTTGATCGATTTGGTCGGATATGTAGAAATCTTTTTCATTATCATAGTGGATCTTCGAAAAAACGGACTTTGTATCGACTAAAGTATATACTTCGACTTTCATGCGCTAGAACTTTAGCTCGGAAACATAAAAGCACGGTACGAACTTTTATGCAACGATTGGGTTCGGCATTTTTAGAAGAATTTTTTATGGAAGAAGAGCAAGTTTTTTCTTTGATGTTCACCAAAACAACTCTTTTTTCTTTCTGTGGATCACACACTGAGCGTATTTGGTATTTGGATATTATACGTATCAATGACCTGGTCAACCCTCTTAATTAATCATTAGACGAAATTAAGAAACAGGAAAGGGTTGATAAATGATCAAGAAAAAACTTTTCTATTTTTCATTCTGAAATGTTCTTTTTATTATAATAAAGAGTAGGTGAATCAAGTTACTAATTAAAAAAATTAGTAGAACTTCCTCTTTGGAATAGAAATTGGCTATTTCTACATAGGGAAAGTCGTGTGCAATGAAAAATGCAAGCACGATTTGGGGAGGGATTTTTCTCTATTGTAACAAGGAAGAATTATCTACTCCATCCGACTAGTTCCGGGTTCGAGTCCCGGCAACCCATATAGAAAAGACTCATCAAAGTTAAAAACTTTGACTCACTTCATTTACAAATACAAAATTATTGGTTTGGTTAATTTAGTTATATGGATAGCTAATCTTTGGGCTGACTTGGTTGACATTGGTATATAGTCTATGTTATACTGTTAAATAACAAGCCTTCTATTATCTATATTCTAGTTAATACGTGTGCTTGGGAGTCCTTGCAATTTGAATAAACCAAGATCTTACCATGACTGCAATTTTAGAGAGACGCGAAAGTACAAGCCTGTGGGGTCGCTTCTGCAACTGGATAACTAGCACTGAAAATCGTCTTTACATCGGATGGTTCGGTGTTTTGATGATCCCTACCTTATTGACCGCAACTTCTGTATTTATTATCGCCTTCATCGCTGCCCCTCCAGTAGATATTGATGGTATTCGTGAGCCTGTTTCTGGTTCTTTACTTTATGGAAACAATATTATCTCTGGTGCTATTATCCCTACTTCTGCGGCGATCGGATTGCACTTTTACCCAATTTGGGAAGCTGCATCTGTTGATGAGTGGTTATACAATGGTGGTCCTTATGAGCTAATTGTTCTACACTTCTTACTTGGTGTAGCTTGTTATATGGGTCGTGAGTGGGAACTTAGTTTCCGTCTGGGTATGCGTCCTTGGATTGCTGTTGCATATTCAGCTCCTGTTGCAGCTGCTACTGCTGTTTTCTTGATTTACCCTATTGGTCAAGGAAGCTTTTCTGATGGTATGCCTTTAGGAATCTCTGGTACTTTCAACTTTATGATTGTATTCCAGGCAGAGCACAACATCCTTATGCATCCATTCCACATGTTAGGTGTAGCTGGTGTATTCGGCGGTTCCCTATTCAGTGCTATGCATGGTTCCTTGGTAACCTCTAGTTTGATCAGGGAAACTACTGAAAATGAATCTGCTAATGAGGGTTACAAATTTGGTCAAGAGGAAGAAACTTATAATATTGTGGCTGCTCATGGTTATTTTGGCCGATTAATCTTCCAATATGCTAGTTTCAACAACTCTCGTTCTTTACACTTCTTCTTGGCTGCTTGGCCTGTAGTAGGAATCTGGTTCACTGCTTTAGGTATTAGTACTATGGCTTTCAACCTAAATGGTTTCAATTTCAACCAATCTGTAGTTGATAGTCAAGGTCGCGTTATTAATACTTGGGCTGATATCATCAACCGTGCTAACCTTGGTATGGAAGTAATGCACGAACGTAATGCTCACAACTTCCCTCTAGACTTAGCTGCTGTTGAAGTTCCCATCTATTAATGGATAAGGTTTTTCTGCTAACATATAAGAATTTTTGAAGAAAGAAAAGACAGAAATACCCAATATCTTGTTCTAGCAAGATATTGGGTATTTCTGTCTTTATTTTGAATCTTTTTTTTCTTCTTAATCTTTCTATTCAGAATTCAGTTAACGACGAGATTTAGTATCCTTTCTTGCATTTTCATAACTCGTGAAATGCCGAGTAGGCACGAATTCCCCCAATTTGCGACCTACCATAGGATTTGTTATGTAAATAGGTATATGTTCCTTTCCATTATGAATCGCGATTGTATGGCCAACCATTGTGGGTAGAATGCTAGATGCCCGGGACCACGTTACTATTGTTTCTTTCTCCTCCTTCATATTGACCTTTTCTATCTTTGCCAATAAATGATGAGCTACAAAAGGATTCGTTTTTTTTCGTGTCACAGCTGATTACTCCTTTTTTCCTTTTTAAAGAGTGGCATTCTATGTCCAATATCTCGATCGAAGTACGGAGGTCAGAATAAATAGAATAATGATCAATGGAAAAAAGCAAAAAATCCTTTAGCTGGATAAGGGGCGGATGTAGCCAAGTGGATCAAGGCAGTGGATTGTGAATCCACCATGCGCGGGTTCAATTCCCGTCGTTCGCCCATCGCATTATTGCAAATTCCAAAAATGCAATTTTCCATATTCCTAGTTACGTATTTACTTACGGCGACGAAGAATAAAACTATCGCTATATTTTTTCCTTTTCCTAGTTCTTCTTCCAAGCGCAGGATAACCCCAAGGGGTTGTGGGTTTTTTTCTACCAATGGGAGCTTTCCCTTCACCGCCCCCATGGGGGTGGTCCACAGGGTTCATAACTACCCCTCTTACTACGGGGCGTTTACCTAGCCAACACTTAGATCCGGCTCTACCCAAACTTTTTTGGTTCACCCCAACATTACCCACTTGTCCGACTGTTGCTAAGCAGTTTTGGGATACTAAACGGACCTCCCCAGATGGTAATCTTAAAGTGGCCGATTTACCCTCTTTTGCAATGAGTTTCGCTACAGCACCTGCTGCTCTAGCTAATTGCCCACCCCTTCCACGTGTGATTTCTATGTTATGCATGGCCGTGCCTAAGGGCATATCGGTTGAAGTAGATTCTTCTTTTCTCTCAAAAAACCCCTTCCCAAACTGTACAAGCTTCTTCCAAAGCATACGGCTTTCTAGATGTATATGACGATCTCTAGACAGATGGATCTTATATGAATCATATGATGAAGTACCACATGAGTGGATATATAGGAAAGGAATCCAAATCTGCCGAATCGCTCATGTTATGATCTTCTACATCCTAGGTCTCTGCGTTCCGTCATCTGGCTTATGTTCTTCATGTAGCATTCAGATCGAATGACTCTATGAAATTACGTCGATACTTCCACATATTATGGGTAACGTAGGAGACATCCCTATTTTCCCCCGGGGGTCTTAATTACCACTGCTTAGCTTTCAATTTGCCTCTGACCATCAAATTAAATGTGAATAACCCGTCCTCCTCTCTTTGAAACAAGGGGCGCTTCCGGTTCTGTGCGTGCTTCAAACAATTTTGTCTTCTCCATATTACCATATCTCTAGAGCCAATAATTTTCTATGAGGAACTACTGAACTCAATCACTTGCTGCCGTTACTCAACAGTTTTCTGTTGAGGTCTATCCCGTAGAGGTAGTCAAATTGGATCAGTGATCGATTTCTAGGTTTCGTCGTAAACCTAATTGGTTACTTCCAATTACGTAAATCAATAGTTCAAACCGCACTCAAAGGTAGGGCATTTCCCATTGATATAGGAACTTTTGTACCAGAAACAATAGTATCTCCAATTATAGCCCCTCTGGGATGTAAAATATATCTCTTCTCACCATCCCCATAGTGTATGAGACAAATGTATGCATTTCGATTAGGGTCGTATTCTATGGTTACGATTCTACCAGATATGTCTTTTTGATTCCGTCGAAAATCTATTTTACGGTATAGGCGCTTATGACCTCCCCCTCTATGCCTTGCGGTAATGATTCCTCTGGAATTACGACCTTTACCACAACGGTGCCGTCCATGGATCAAATTATTTCGTGGATTGGATTTCACTTGCCTGTCTACGGTTCCCTTGCGTGTGCTCGGGATAGGTGTTTTGTATAAATGTTTCGCCGTATTATTAAGTATTCTCCTTTAGTTTTTTTCTCTATCTAGAAGTGGAATAGAATAACCCGGTTGAAGGGTAATGATCATACGTCTGTAATGCATTGTATGGCCCAGAATAGGTCCTATTCTTCTACCTTTTCCAGGTAGTCGATGGCTATTCACAGCTACCACCTTAACACCAAAGAAGAGTTCGACCCAATGCTTTATTTCTGTCTTAGTGAATCCCGATTCGACATTAAAAGTATATTGATTCTTTCCCAATAAACGAAGACTTTTTTCTGTAAATACTGCGTATTTGATTCCATCCATAAATCGACTTTCCCTCCTATGCTCTGAGTTCCAGTATCGATAAGAATTCGAGTTCTTATTGTTCTTATGTTATGGTATGAATATACCATACCAATTCGTTATGTATGGATGATGGATGAGATTCCATGGATAGAGAGCCAGTTCCAATAGACTTATGGAATGTTCCCGTTCGTGTGCATCCAGCAGGAATTGAACCCGCAAATTTACCAATTATGAGTTGGGCGCTTTAACCATTCAGCCATGGATGCTTAACAGGGATCATCGTACATCGTAAATAACCAATTTTCATATAGAAAGACATATCATAGAAAAATGAAATCGAAAATATTCCGAGATGGCAAATATTCGGAGATGACTATGAAAACACCTCTCTGGATCCTCGAATTGAAAGAGAGATTGAGAGGGATCAAGAATCCTAATTCTCGCTATTTGGAATGGATCCAATTCTATTGAGTCTGACTCATAGTGATCATTTCTCTTTAGCAAAGAATGACCTTGGTTATCAAAGGATTGAACAACCGGGATCCATTTACTTATGATACCTAGTTGGCATTGATAACAAGGATCTAATGAATTATGAGTTTAATAGATCCTCTTTAGCAGAAAGACGTATATTCCTTGCTCATTATCAGACAATCACTTATTCCCAAACCTCGTGTGGGACTAATCGTTTTCATTTACCATCTCATGGAAAACCCTTTTCGTTCCGCTTAGCCCTATCGGGTATTTTAGTGATAGGTTCTGTAGGAACTGGACGATCCTATTTGGTCAAATACCTAACGAAAAATTACGATTTTCCTTTCATTAAGGTACGAGGGCTTCTTATTCCACAAGAACGAAAGCACCTTTTCATTCTTTCATATACTAGGGGTTTTTACTTGGAAAAGACAATGTTCCATACTAAAGGATTCGGGTCCATAACCACGAGTTCCAGTGCACTAGATCTTGTAGCACTTAGCAACGAAGCCCTATCCATTAGTATTCCACATAAGAAATCCATTCTAGAAAAAAATACAATTAGATTAGCTCTTCATAGACAAACTTGGGGTTTGCGAGCCAAGGTAAGATCGGCTCGGG
>NW_027333461.1:20000-30699 GCF_002575655.3 Aegilops tauschii subsp. strangulata | reverse complement strand
TGTTCGCGTATGTCCGATAGATTTACCCGTTGTGGATTGGAGATTTGAAAAGGATATTAAAAGAAAACAATTGCTTAATTATAGTATTGATTTCGGAGTTTGTATATTTTGTGGCAATTGTGTTGAGTACTGTCCAACAAGCTGTTTATCAATGACTGAAGAATATGAACTTTCTACCTATGATCGTCATGAATTGAATTACAATCAAATTGCTTTAAGTCGGTTACCAATCTCCATAATGGGAGATTACACAATTCAAACAATTAGGAATTCGTCTGAAAGTAAAATAAACAAAGAAAAATCTTCGAATTCAAGAACGATTACTGATTACTAAACTTTGATTTTGTCTTTTTGTTATAAAAATCTAATAATTCTTTATTAAACTTTAAAATTAAACTATAAAGAAAAACTACTGCTTATTGGAAATTATTTCTTATTTTAAATCAGACTAGATTTTCGTGATATAATATAATTTATAACTATACAGTTTATACACAAAAAAATACCCAAATCCTTTTTTCCTTCCTTGAATCCTTTAGTTTTAGTCAGTTCATGAAAAATTTTATACTATTAATTTCTTTTTATCCATAATGGATTTACCTGGACCAATACATGAGATTCTTATGCTATTTGGGGGATTTGTTCTTCTACTAGGGGGTCTAGGAGTAGTATTACTTACCAACCCCATTTATTCTGCCTTTTCGCTGGGATTAGTTCTTGTTTGTATATCCTTATTCTATTTTTTATTAAATTCCTACTTTGTAGCTGTCGCACAACTTCTTATTTATGTGGGAGCCATAAATGTCTTGATCATATTCGCTGTAATGTTCGTAAATGGCTCAGAATGGTCTAAAGATAAGAATTATTGGACTATTGGAGATGGGTTCACTTCACTCGTTTGTATAACTATTGTTTTTTCGCTAATGACTACTATCCCAGATACGTCGTGGTATGGAATTCTTTGGACTACAAGATCAAACCAAATAGTAGAACAGGGTCTCATAAATAATGTTCAACAAATTGGAATTCATTTAGCAACCGATTTTTATCTTCCGTTTGAACTCATTTCCATAATTCTTCTAGTTTCTTTAATAGGTGCAATTACTATGGCTCGGCAATAAGAAAACTTAGAAAAAGTACAAATTATAAGAATTGCAAATCTAAAATAAATAACTAAAGAATCACAATTTTGATTTAGTAAAATCCATCTACTGCCAACAAATACCTCCTTTATTTTCTCTTTTGTTGTGTAATTGTTCTATTGTAATTAATTGAATCGGTTCAATTCTTGCCCTCATATTGAAATGAATCGAGATTGATAAGGAGTTAGTTAATGATGTTTGAGCATGTACTTTTTTTGAGTGTCTATTTATTTTCGATTGGTATCTATGGATTGATCACAAGCCGAAACATGGTTAGAGCTCTAATATGTCTTGAACTTATACTGAATTCAATTAATCTAAATCTCGTAACATTTTCTGATCTATTTGATAGTCGCCAATTAAAAGGAGATATTTTCGCAATTTTTGTTATAGCCCTTGCGGCTGCTGAAGCCGCTATTGGACTATCCATTCTTTCTTCCATCCATCGTAATAGGAAATCCACTCGTATCAATCAATCTAATTTATTGAATAATTAGAATTTTGAATAATTAGACATAGAATCCTCTAAACAAAGGCGCACATATTAAAATAAATAGAAATCAATACTATTTTCTTAGTATTATTTGAGAATATCCATTTTTTTTAGTAGATTATTGCTTTTTTTAGTAGATTATTGCATAGTATTCTTTTTCACTTAAATGAATTTTTGTATTTGTAATTCATTGATATTGCAATTTGAATATTGCAATAATTTATATTGAAAAGACGATAGCCAATTTATTGGCTAATTCGAATTCGTCTGTACAATTCGTAAAATTCTTTCTTATTTCTTATTGTTGAAATCCAAAATTAAAGTCTCTTGGCTCTCTTCACGCTTTCTCACAAACAGATTAAAAAATAGATTTTTATTTTTGAAGTTTGGATAAACCATTGCTTCGTCTGGTGTCTACAATACATATGACTCATTATAGTACTAATTTCATTTTTACCAGATCGAAAAATTTTATGTTGAAAAGAAAAATTTATAGATCCAATGTCACATTCCGTAAAAATTTACGATACATGTATAGGATGCACTCAATGTGTACGAGCTTGTCCAACAGATGTATTAGAAATGATACCCTGGGATGGATGTAAAGCCAAGCAAATTGCTTCCGCGCCGAGAACCGAAGATTGTGTGGGTTGTAAGAGATGTGAATCTGCCTGCCCGACAGATTTTTTAAGTGTCCGCGTTTATTTAGGGCCTGAAACAACACGTAGCATGGCTCTATCTTATTGATACGTTACAAAAAACTTCACTCGAATCGTCTGATTCCTCTTTACCGAAGAAGCCTGTGCTCGAAATAATCGAGCACGGGCTTTTCTGGTCAAAACGTATCTTGTCTTTATCACTTTATCATGAGTTATTTTCCTTGGTTAACAATACTTGTTGTTTTGCCGATATTTGCAGGTTCATTAATTTTCTTTTTACCTCATAAGGGAAACAAAGTCGTTAGGTGGTATACTATATCTATTTGTTTATTAGAATTCCTTCTAATGACTTATGCGTTCTGTTATCATTTCCAACTGGAGGATCCCTTAATCCAATTAAAGGAGGATTATAAATGGATAGATGTCTTCGATTTCCACTGGAGATTGGGAATCGATGGACTTTCATTAGGATCTATTTTATTGACAGGATTTATCACTACTTTAGCTACTTTAGCAGCTTGGCCAATTACACGGAATTCGCGATTATTCTATTTCCTGATGCTCGCAATGTATAGTGGTCAAATAGGATTATTTTCTTCGCGAGACCTTTTACTTTTTTTTATCATGTGGGAGTTAGAATTAATTCCTGTTTACTTACTTTTATCCATGTGGGGGGGGAAGAGGCGTCTATATTCAGCTACAAAGTTTATTTTGTATACTGCAGGCGGTTCCATTTTTTTCTTAATCGGAGTTCTGGGTATGGGCTTATATGGTTCCAACGAACCAGGATTAGATTTGGAAAGATTAATTAATCAATCATACCCTGCAACCTTGGAAATACTTTTATATTTTGGCTTCCTTATTGCTTATGCTGTCAAATTGCCGATTATACCCCTACATACGTGGTTACCAGATACCCATGGGGAAGCACATTATAGTACATGTATGCTTTTAGCGGGAATATTATTAAAGATGGGAGCATATGGATTGATTCGGATCAACATGGAATTGTTACCTCATGCTCATTATCTATTTTCGCCCTGGTTAGTAATAATAGGAGCGATCCAAATAATCTATGCAGCTTCAACTTCTCTTGGTCAACGAAATTTCAAAAAAAGAATAGCTTATTCCTCTGTATCTCACATGGGTTTCATAATTATAGGAATTGGTTCCATAACCAACATTGGACTCAATGGAGCTATTTTACAAATATTATCCCATGGATTTATTGGTGCTACACTTTTTTTCTTGGCAGGAACCGCTTCTGATAGAATGCGTCTTGTTTATCTCGAAGAACTGGGGGGAATATCCATCCCAATGCCTAAAATTTTTACCATGTTTAGTAGCTTTTCAATGGCTTCTCTTGCCTTACCAGGAATGAGTGGTTTTGTCGCAGAATTAGTAGTATTTTTTGGACTAATTACTAGTCCAAAATTTCTGTTAATGCCAAAAACACTAATTACTTTTGTAATGGCAATTGGAATGATATTAACTCCTATTTATTTATTATCTATGTTACGCCAGATGTTCTATGGATACAAGCTATTTAATGTTCCAAACGCAAATTTTGTGGATTCTGGACCACGAGAACTCTTTATTTTAATCTGTATCTTTTTACCAGTAATAGGAATTGGTATTTATCCAGATTTTGTTCTCTCCCTATCCGTTGACAGGGTAGAGGCTCTCTTATCCAATTATTATCCTAAATAGGTTTGCTTTTTTTTACTCGTCTGCTCTATTAATGCAGAAATAAGTAAAAAAGTATAATTAGATCTATCTCGAATTTTTGAGAACCCTTTGAGAAGGCGTTCAAGGGGTTCTCAAATAAAACATAAAAGTAAAAACCTTCATTTCATGAAGGTTTTATTTTATGTAATCATTTAGGTGTTAATGTAAACGAACCATAACTATGTAAGCCTATTCCTAATAGATTTATACCAAAATAACAAATCCAAATTATAAGAAATCCTATCGAAGCTATAAGTGCAGAATTCGTACCCTTCCAATTTGTATTTGTTCTACTATGTAAATAAATTGCGAATATGGTCCAAGTAATAAATGCCCAAGTTTCCTTAGGATCCCAATTCCAATAGGATCCCCAGGCCTCATTAGCCCATACTGCTCCACAAAGAATACCTACGGTTAAAAGGGTAAATCCTAGGCTAATGACACGATAACTCCAAGAATCCAAACGCTCCGTTAATTGATATTTGTAATAATTTGGAAATGAAGGGACAGAGGTTCTTTTTAAAGCACTTCTTTTTGCATAAAAATATTTAATATCACTAAAGAAAAATGTTTTATTTAAAACATTTTTTTTCTTTTTAGAAAAGAAATGGAAATTATTTCGAAATCTAATGATTAGAATAGCGGCAGATAATAAGGATCCGCACAAAAGAGTTGCATAGCTTAATAACATCATACTGACATGCATCATTAACCACTGAGATTGTAGAGCAGGTACTAGTATCGTGGATTGATGCATTTCAGTTAAAAGACCCGATGTGGCAAAGCCTTGCGTTAAAATAGTACTTGGCGTAGTTATTGTGCTTAAATCATTTTTAGAGTTCTGTATTTTAGGAATGGTATGAAGAATATACAGGGCCCATGAAAGGAAGATCAATGACTCATATAAATTACTTAATGGAAAATGTCCCGAGGAAGCCCAACGAGAAACTAAGAATCCTGTTATAGAGAAAAAAGTAACTATCATTCCTTTTTCTGACGAATCACGTAATCCTCCAAGTTCACGAACTAATAAGGTTATAAAATGAATCGTAATCACAATTGAAATCGTTGAGAAAGAGATATGAGTTAGTATATGTTCTAAAGTTGCAAATAGCATAAGGGGAAGGTCCCATTACAAAATTGTAAATTTCGAATTGATTTCTAATCTATTGTATTCTTTTTCAAGAATGCCGCCACTCGGATTCGAACCGAGATGCTTGAGCACTGCTTCCTAAGAGCAGCGTGTCTACCAATTTCACCATGGCGGCTAACTTCAAATAATAGGTAACTTAAAAGAATAATAGCTATTATCTTGGGAATCGTCGATATTGGGAAAGTCCATAAAATTTAGGAACATTAGAGTTTTCATTAAAATAGACTTCGTTTGGTAGTATCGTTTCCATTTTTTTTTTACAATAAACTCTTGCTTTGCCCAATAGAAACACAAACACTGCTTGAAAGAGTTGGAATTTCTTTTTTCTAACTTGCAATTGTAGAACTAATTTTTTCTAATTAATTTCTCGTTTACATTTTGAAAATTCTTTCAATACAATGAAAAAAATCCAAAAGGGTTTCTATTTAATGATGAAATTAAAATGGATAAATGGAAAAGGCTTTTTGGATTTTTTAAAAATTTCTAGAATGAAAGTCTTTATGCTCTTATTAATAAGATTTACTAACCTTATGATTTTGGAGAAGATAGGTGGAAGTTGTAAGTCCTATTGTAAGAATACTCCACTTTTCATAATTTTCATAATAGAATATGAGGATTCTATTATGAAAATTATGAAAAGTTCATTGATAGGAAAAGAATACTTAGCACACAGTATACCAAACAAAACTTTTTTTTCTTGTATATATAAGATAAGAGGGGTTTTTTGTTCTAAGAATATTGTACCGAGTAATTCGACACATAAAAGTACATTCAAAGAAGAATCAAAATTATTAAATAATTGGAATTCTTTTTTGATAAGTCAATTCATATTATTCCAAAATCTTATTATTTGTTTGTTGCCCAGAAAAACCCTTTGGTTTTGGATGCTCATTACCGCTCGAAAATGATCTTGATTTTACTAAAGAATAAGATTGTACTATGGAAAAATAAGTCTTTTTCTTCCAAATATTTTTACGAATACGCTTTTTTGACATTGAAGTACGTTTTTTTGGAACTGCCATTCAAAAAGGAAATTACTTTTTTCTAGTTGTATGTGAAAGACATCTATTGCTGCAAATCAATCCTTCTTTCTTCTTTTTATTAGTATTTATACTTAGATACTGAAAGATACTTAAATTTTGAATTATTTTTTACTTCATTTTGTCTAATGCGGATAAGACAACAAGAATTTTTTAACATTTTTTCTTTATATATTTTATACTTGTTTTTTAATAATATAGAATATATAGAAAGGTTTCTCATTTAAATCTATTTATATCTATTTATATATCAAGTATACTCCATATATAGATATATGGTATGGAAGCCTATCCCCCATATAAGATAAGACGGGGGGATAAAAAGAAGGGAAAATGAAAATAGTTAATTAAGTTCAGAATGGTATTCCATAAAGGAAAGGAATTCCAATCAAAACAAAAAATACTGAGTCTCTTAAACAAGACATTCTAAAACTTAGGTAATTTATAGTCATTAGGATTTTAGTTCTATATGAAGTAAGGACTATTCGATAATTTCTTATAAACATAGGTTTTCATTGGAATTCACTCAATCAGTTAATTATGGAACAAGAGAGCTGTTTCATCTTTGTTTTAAAGAAATATAAAAATGAATTATGAATAGAAAGTAAAATGATTCCACTTTTTTTTTTTATTTTTATAAATATCTTTATTTAGTTAATAAAATAACTAGGTAACGAAGTTATTTTATTAACTTTTTTAATTTAACCAACTAAACCCATTCTTAATTTTTAATTATTTCAATGAGATAAATTTTGGAAAAATTAAGAATTTCAGTATTTTTTCTTATTCTTTTTATTTATTCTTTCAGAAAGAGATAAGAATTGGTTTGGTGAATCGGAAACAATTTTATAGAAAAATTGAAGTAAAAATTGAAGTAAAAATTGCAATTTCTTTTCTTATGGAACATACATATCAATATGCATGGGTAATCCCTCTTCTCCCACTTCCAGTTATTATGTCAATGGGATTTGGCCTTATTCTTATTCCTACAGCAACAAAAAATCTTCGTCGCATATGGGCTTTTCCTAGTGTTTTACTCTTAAGTATAGCTATGGTATTCTCAGTTCAACTGTCTATTCAACAAATAAATGGAAGTTCGATCTATCAATATCTATGGTCTTGGACCGTCAATAATGATTTTTCTTTAGAATTTGGATACTTGATTGACCCACTTACTTCTATTATGTTAATGCTAATTACTACTGTAGGAATCCTGGTTCTTATTTATAGTGATGGTTATATGTCTCACGATGAAGGATATTTGAGATTTTTTGTTTATATAAGTTTTTTCAATACTTCCATGTTGGGATTGGTTACTAGCTCCAATTTGATACAAATTTATTTTTTTTGGGAACTCGTGGGAATGTGTTCTTATTTATTGATAGGCTTTTGGTTTACACGACCAATCGCAGCGAGTGCTTGTCAAAAAGCTTTTGTAACTAATCGTGTAGGGGATTTTGGTCTATTATTAGGAATTTTAGGTTTTTTTTGGATAACAGGTAGTTTAGAGTTTAGGGATTTGTTCAAAATAGCTAATAACTGGATTCCTAATAATGGAATTAACTCTTTACTTACTACTTTGTGTGCTTTTTTATTATTCCTTGGTGCAGTTGCGAAATCCGCACAATTCCCTCTTCACGTATGGTTACCCGATGCTATGGAAGGGCCCACTCCTATTTCGGCTCTTATACACGCAGCAACTATGGTTGCTGCGGGAATTTTTCTTCTAGCTCGACTTCTTCCTCTTTTCATATCTTTACCTTTGATAATGAGTTTTATTTCTTTAGTAGGTACAATAACACTATTCTTAGGAGCTACTTTAGCTCTTGCTCAGAGAGATATTAAAAGAAGCTTAGCCTATTCTACAATGTCTCAATTGGGTTATATGATGTTAGCTCTAGGTATAGGTTCTTATCAAGCTGCTTTATTCCATTTGATCACTCATGCTTATTCAAAAGCTTTATTGTTCTTGGGATCCGGATCCGTTATTCATTCAATGGAACCTCTTGTTGGATATTCACCAGATAAAAGTCAAAATATGGTTCTTATGGGCGGTTTAAGAAAATACATTCCAATCACAAGAACTACTTTTTTATGGGGTACACTTTCTCTTTGTGGTATTCCACCTCTTGCTTGTTTCTGGTCCAAAGATGAAATCCTTAGTAATAGTTGGTTGTATTCGCCCTTTTTTGGAATAATAGCCTCCTTTACTGCAGGATTAACTGCCTTTTATATGTTTCGGATATATTTACTTACATTTGATGGGTATTTGCGTGTTCATTTTCAAAATTACAGTAGCACTAAAGAGAGTTCCTTGTATTCAATATCCTTATGGGGAAAAAGGATACCCAAAGGAGTGAATAGGGATTTCGTTTTATCAACAACGAAGAGTGGAGTTTCTTTTTTTTCACAAAATATACCAAAAATTCAAGGTAATACAAGAAATAGGATAGGATCCTTTACTACGTCTTTTGGGGCTAAAAACACTTTTGCCTATCCGCATGAAACGGGAAATACTATGTTATTTCCTCTTCTTATATTACTACTTTTCACTTTGTTCATTGGATTCATAGGAATCTCTTTTGATAATGGAGGAATTGGTAATGGAATAGCAGAGTTAACCATATTATCAAAGTGGTTAACTCCCTCAATAAACTTTACCCAGGAAAGTTCTAATTCTTTTGTAAATTCATATGAATTTATTACTAATGCAATTTCTTCTGTAAGTCTAGCTATCTTTGGTTTATTCATAGCATATATCTTCTATGGATCCGCTTATTCTTTTTTTCAGAATTTGGATTTAATAAACTCTTTTTACAAAGGAAATCCTAAAAAAGAATTTTTAGATCAAGTAAAAAAAAATATATACAGTTGGTCATATAATCGTGGTTATATAGATATTTTCTATACTAGGGTCTTTACCCTCGGTATAAGAGGGTTAACCGAACTCACGGAGTTTTTTGATAAGGGTGTTATTGATGGAATTACCAATGGAGTGGGTCTTGCTAGTTTTTGTATAGGAGAGGAAATTAAATATGTAGGGGGAGGTCGAATCTCGTCTTATTTATTCTTTTTTTTATGTTATGTATCTGTGTTTTTATTCTTTTTTCTTTCTTAAGTTAAGGAATTTACAACTCCCTTTCTACAATCTCTCTATATCCTTGTTACATAAGGTAAGTATTGTATAATAGTTCGGTTTTCCGCGATTTTTTCCATTCCTCTGTGTAAATAGCCTAATATGGGTTCACAATCAATAACATCCTCACCATCGAGAGTAACGATCAGTCGAAGAACACCATGCATTGATGGGTGTTGAGGGCCCATATTGACTATCATGAGATCTTTTCTTGTAAGCGGTAGACTCATATCCTTTCTTCCTTAATTCATTATTCCATGAAAATGGATTATTCCATGAATTCCTCAAAGCGAGGCTCATCAAAATGAAAAATCTAAGACTACTATAAGACTACTAAAAAAATAATAAAACAAGAAAAAAATTTGAACGATTAAATTACTGCTCCCGAATATTCAACTGACCGATTAATTTCTTATAACGTACTCTATTTTTCTTTGCCAAATAAGCCAGCAAACGTCGACGTTTTCCCAAAAGTCTTCGTAGACCTCTTTCCGATGAAAAATCTTTTTTGTGTAATTCCAAATGTGAAGCAAGTCTCCGTATCTTATTGGTGAAACTGAATACTTGAAATTCAACAGAACCCCTGTTTTCTTCTTTTTCTTCTTTAACCATAAATCCAAAAATTTTTCTACCTCCTTTCTTTTTCATGTATTTTTCTGATCAGGAAAAATACAAAATTATGTCAGTTATTTTGAAGTTATTCTAATCTCGTACACACACAAATTTGCAATTATTCATCTACTACTGGAATTTGGATTTATTTTATCGATGCAAATTGGATTTGGATAGAAGGGTACATTCTTTCTAATATTTTAGATAGAAGAAACATTTCTTCTATCTAAAATATTAGAAAGAATTTTGCTGATTTATTTATTGCTATATGCAATTTATGGAATTGATACACCATTTAATTGATATCATTTAGCAAAATGAAACACAGCATATGCATCCATCTTTTGGCTCGAGAATTTCACGGGATAGAGATATGGTATAAGAAATAGACTATTAAGTAACTCTAAATGAATTGTGGATACATCTGTATCCTTAACATACTGAAACGATTGTCATTATTCGTATCAAACCAATAGCGATTCATACAAGCTAAATCTTCTAATCAATGGTGGGCCAATAATGCATTTTTTTGCATATGTATTAAGACGCTTGGCCTGATTTCGAAATTGTCCAGAGTTTTATATGTTGTTTTCATTGCAAAATGATGGGTCTCCTTCCATAACTTTCCAATTACGAGTACGAGAATTGAAAGACATGAAAATTCTCAATTCTCTACGGCGTCTAGTAGATAGAAACAAGAAAATCAGAAGAATCTTTCTCTCTATTCACTATCATT
>NW_027333461.1:0-2500 GCF_002575655.3 Aegilops tauschii subsp. strangulata | reverse complement strand
GAATATTTGCCATCTCGGAATATTTTCGATTTCATTTTTCTATGATATGTCTTTCTATATGAAAATTGGTTATTTACGATGTACGATGATCCCTGTTAAGCATCCATGGCTGAATGGTTAAAGCGCCCAACTCATAATTGGTAAATTTGCGGGTTCAATTCCTGCTGGATGCACACGAACGGGAACATTCCATAAGTCTATTGGAACTGGCTCTCTATCCATGGAATCTCATCCATCATCCATACATAACGAATTGGTATGGTATATTCATACCATAACATAAGAACAATAAGAACTCGAATTCTTATCGATACTGGAACTCAGAGCATAGGAGGGAAAGTCGATTTATGGATGGAATCAAATACGCAGTATTTACAGAAAAAAGTCTTCGTTTATTGGGAAGAATCAATATACTTTTAATGTCGAATCGGGATTCACTAAGACAGAAATAAAGCATTGGGTCGAACTCTTCTTTGGTGTTAAGGTGGTAGCTGTGAATAGCCATCGACTACCTGGAAAAGGTAGAAGAATAGGACCTATTCTGGGCCATACAATGCATTACAGACGTATGATCATTACCCTTCAACCGGGTTATTCTATTCCACTTCTAGATAGAGAAAAAAACTAAAGGAGAATACTTAATAATACGGCGAAACATTTATACAAAACACCTATCCCGAGCACACGCAAGGGAACCGTAGACAGGCAAGTGAAATCCAATCCACGAAATAATTTGATCCATGGACGGCACCGTTGTGGTAAAGGTCGTAATTCCAGAGGAATCATTACCGCAAGGCATAGAGGGGGAGGTCATAAGCGCCTATACCGTAAAATAGATTTTCGACGGAATCAAAAAGACATATCTGGTAGAATCGTAACCATAGAATACGACCCTAATCGAAATGCATACATTTGTCTCATACACTATGGGGATGGTGAGAAGAGATATATTTTACATCCCAGAGGGGCTATAATTGGAGATACTATTGTTTCTGGTACAAAAGTTCCTATATCAATGGGAAATGCCCTACCTTTGAGTGCGGTTTGAACTATTGATTTACGTAATTGGAAGTAACCAATTAGGTTTACGACGAAACCTAGAAATCGATCACTGATCCAATTTGACTACCTCTACGGGATAGACCTCAACAGAAAACTGTTGAGTAACGGCAGCAAGTGATTGAGTTCAGTAGTTCCTCATAGAAAATTATTGGCTCTAGAGATATGGTAATATGGAGAAGACAAAATTGTTTGAAGCACGCACAGAACCGGAAGCGCCCCTTGTTTCAAAGAGAGGAGGACGGGTTATTCACATTTAATTTGATGGTCAGAGGCAAATTGAAAGCTAAGCAGTGGTAATTAAGACCCCCGGGGGAAAATAGGGATGTCTCCTACGTTACCCATAATATGTGGAAGTATCGACGTAATTCATAGAGTCATTCGATCTGAATGCTACATGAAGAACATAAGCCAGATGACGGAACGCAGAGACCTAGGATGTAGAAGATCATAACATGAGCGATTCGGCAGATTTGGATTCCTTTCCTATATATCCACTCATGTGGTACTTCATCATATGATTCATATAAGATCCATCTGTCTAGAGATCGTCATATACATCTAGAAAGCCGTATGCTTTGGAAGAAGCTTGTACAGTTTGGGAAGGGGTTTTTTGAGAGAAAAGAAGAATCTACTTCAACCGATATGCCCTTAGGCACGGCCATGCATAACATAGAAATCACACGTGGAAGGGGTGGGCAATTAGCTAGAGCAGCAGGTGCTGTAGCGAAACTCATTGCAAAAGAGGGTAAATCGGCCACTTTAAGATTACCATCTGGGAGGTCCGTTTAGTATCCCAAAACTGCTTAGCAACAGTCGGACAAGTGGGTAATGTTGGGGTGAACCAAAAAAGTTTGGGTAGAGCCGGATCTAAGTGTTGGCTAGGTAAACGCCCCGTAGTAAGAGGGTAGTTATGAACCCTGTGGACCACCCCCATGGGGGCGGTGAAGGGAAAGCTCCCATTGGTAGAAAAAAACCCACAACCCCTTGGGGTTATCCTGCGCTTGGAAGAAGAACTAGGAAAAGGAAAAAATATAGCGATAGTTTTATTCTTCGTCGCCGTAAGTAAATACGTAACTAGGAATATGGAAAATTGCATTTTTGGAATTTGCAATAATGCGATGGGCGAACGACGGAATTGAACCCGCGCATGGTGGATTCACAATCCACTGCCTTGATCCACTTGGCTACATCCGCCCCTTATCCAGCTAAAGGATTTTTTGCTTTTTTCCATTGATCATTATTCTATTTATTCTGACCTCCGTACTTCGATCGAGATATTGGACATAGAATGCCACTCTTTAAAAAGGAAAAAAGGAGTAATCAGCTGTGACACGAAAAAAAACGAATCCTTTTGTAGCTCATCATTTATTGGCAAAGATAGAAAAGGTCAATATGAAGGAGGAGAAAGAAACAATAGTAACGTGGTCCCGGGCATCTA
>NW_027333460.1:30000-43416 GCF_002575655.3 Aegilops tauschii subsp. strangulata | reverse complement strand
ATAATTTCTATATTACGCATAAAAAAACAATCCTTTATAGGGAAGAGAAAAGTCAAGAAGCCTCTAATGACCAACATAAGGGAAAGGAAGAAAGAAAGACGCGCCAACTTGAGATTTTTTGGCATTATCATCACAAAGAAGATATTCCGGATTTTTCTTATTTGATATCTTCAAGGCAAATCGACCCAATTCAGTGGCTGATGAAGTTTTGAACCTTTTTTCTAATATTCGTTGAAAATTTTTGTGTTTCTGCTTGAGCCGTACGAGATGAAATTTTCATATACGGCTCTTAGAGGGGGACTCGGGTTAGTTACCTATCTCAATAAAGTATATGATTGGTTTGAGGAACGTCTTGAGATTCAGGCAATTGCAGATGATATAACTAGTAAATATGTTCCTCCCCATGTCAACATATTTTATTGTTTAGGGGGAATTACACTTACTTGTTTTCTAGTACAAGTCGCTACCGGTTTTGCTATGACTTTTTACTACCGACCAACCGTTACAGAGGCTTTTTCCTCGGTTCAATACATAATGACCGAGGCCAACTTTGGTTGGTTAATCCGATCAGTTCATCGATGGTCAGCAAGTATGATGGTTTTAATGATGATCCTGCATGTATTTCGTGTGTATCTCACAGGGGGATTTAAAAAACCCCGTGAATTAACTTGGGTCACAGGTGTGGTTTTGGCTGTTTTGACTGCATCATTTGGTGTAACTGGTTATTCTTTGCCTTGGGATCAAATTGGCTATTGGGCAGTCAAAATTGTGACAGGTGTACCTGACGCCATTCCGGTAATAGGATCGCCTTTAGTGGAGTTATTACGCGGAAGTGCTAGTGTGGGCCAATCCACTTTGACTCGTTTTTATAGTTTACATACCTTTGTACTGCCTCTGCTTACTGCCGTATTTATGTTAATGCACTTTCCAATGATACGTAAGCAAGGTATTTCGGGTCCTTTATAGGGAAGGCATATCATAGAGAATTATAATTATCATATATCATATCGGGTAGGTTTTGGTATTTCATTGCTACAAGCATGGGTTATTGTAAAATAACACATGTCATTTGGATACTTCTCTTCAACTCCAAAGTATTTTTATACAATACAAATAGTTGAAGTTAATTTTACGAAAGAAAAAAGGCGGATTATGGGAGTGTGTGACTTGAATTATTGATTTGGCCATGCAGATAAAGAATTGGATCTGCCACATTAGAATTCACAACCAAAGGTGTCTCCGCATCCAATCAACATGTAAGTCCCCTACCTAGGAAGGATAGGCTGGTTCACTTGAGGAGAATATCTTCTATGATCATACCGCAACCATGTCATCCATGAACAGGCTCCGTAAGATCCCATAGAGTAGAAATGGAATAAGTCATGTGACATGATCCAGTTCTCTATTTATTACACTTACCTTTTTATTATAGTATGGAAATGCATTCATTTTCTTTGCATCGATTGTGATCCGCAATACTATCGGAGTAAAAGAAGGGATCTAAGGAAGAATGTAGGCTAAACTTTTTGATTTTTTATTAGTAACAAGTAAATATTTTGTTTGGAGGTAAGAAACTTGCGATATTGAGGGGATAAATACCAACTAATCAAGAGACATGAGACAATCCACAAAGCAATTGATCATGATCAAATTTGTAAGCCCACTTGGATATTGAGCATTTACCCATAAGAATAGGATTATTTTCAATGAGTAGTTGTAGGTGCAACTTCGGAAAAGAGAATCTGATAAAGCTTTTCTTGCCTAGAGTCATTGAGTCATTATAAACCTTAATTCTATTAAGGATCTTCCGCGGTCTTATTTCTTTCACTCTTGCTCGAGCCGGATGATGATAAATTCTCATGTCCGGTTCCTTTGGGGGATGGATCCTAAAGAGTTCACCTATCCCAATAACAAAGAAACCAGACTTAAATGATCCTGTATTAAGAGCTAAATTAGCTAAAGGGATGGGACATAATTATTACGGGGAACCCGCATGGCCCAACGATCTTTTATATATTTTTCCAGTAGTAATTCTAGGTACTATTGCATGTAATGTAGGTTTAGCGGTTCTCGAGCCATCAATGATTGGTGAACCGGCAGATCCGTTTGCAACTCCTCTGGAAATATTACCCGAGTGGTACTTCTTTCCCGTGTTTCAAATACTCCGTACGGTACCCAATAAGTTATTGGGCGTTCTTTTAATGGTTTCTGTGCCAACAGGCTTATTGACAGTACCTTTTCTAGAGAATGTCAATAAATTCCAAAATCCATTTCGCCGCCCAGTAGCTACGACCGTTTTTTTAATCGGTACTGTAGTAGCTCTTTGGTTAGGTATTGGAGCAACATTACCCATTGATAAATCATTAACTTTAGGTCTTTTTTAGATATTTTTTGATTCATTCAACCGTGAAGTACCATAGGTATCTAGGAAATAGTTACTTCCAAGTGAATCTTCCCTAGATACCTAAAATCCATTTTATTATGATCCATTTCGCGAAAATATAGATTGTACCAAAGATGCTAAATTGTTTTCTTTTTATTCTAACTCGAAAAAGAAGAAGAAAAAAAATTGCAATGGATTTAAAACGAGAGTTTATTCTTAAGTAAATCAATTGGGAGATGCTTCTCTAGAGTGTCCCATATATGTTTTCTATCTTCCATACGAAAACTGTCAATTCTCAGAAGATCTTCTTCAGTCTTACTCAAAAGGTCCAATAGTGTATGTATATTGGCCCTTTTTAGACAATTATACGTTCTAGAAGTCAATTCTAATTGATCAATAAAAATAGAATTCAATGGAATTCCTTTTTTGTTTTTCTTTAGATTAGTTAATCTTTTTTGAAAAGTAAAAAGGGGTGGAGTAAACCTGTTTTTATTTTCTTCGAAACTAGCGCCCTCTTCCTCCGCGTGTAGAAAAGGAAGAAATAAATCAATCAAATTACGAGAAGCCTCATAAAGTGCTTCCTTAGGGGTTAAACTTCCATTAGTCCATATTTCTAGAAAAAGTATCTCGTGTTTTTCATTTCCATTCCCACAAGAAAAAATACTATAATTCACATTTCGAACAGGCATGGATACAGCATCTATAGGATAACTTCCATCTTGATAGTTCTTTCTGAGTTCTGTCTGATATCCACGATCTCTCTTGATCTGTAAATCAATACAGAAATCAATGGGCTCTGTCAAGTTAGCTATAGGTTGTGCCGTATCAACGATTTCTACGGAAGGCGGTAAGATGATATCTTGAGCAGTTATGTATCTAGGACCTTTGACGCAAATGGATGCGTCTCTAACTCCATAGAGATTACTTCTCAATACAATTTCTTTCAAATTTAGTAAAATTTCTTGTACGGATTCTTCAATACCTGCTATTGTAGAATACTCGTGCGGCACGCTCCCAAATTTTGCACGTGTGATACATGTTCCTTCTATTTCTCCAAGTAAAGCTCTTCGCAAGGCAATACCGACGGTGTCCGCTTGACCTTTTCTAAGCGGGGACAGAATGAAACGACCATAATAAAGGCGCTTACTATCTACTCTTGATTCAACACACTTCCACTGTAGTGTTTGAGTGGATCCTGCTACCTCCTCTCGAACCATAATAGACTAGTATTATTATTTTATCATTGAATCGTTTATTTCTCTTGAAATGAAAGTTGAAAGCGGGTTAATTCTTTTACAGACGTCTTTTTTTAGGCGGTCGACATCCATTATGCGGCATAGGTGTTACATCGCGTATACAACTTAATCGCACACCACTTTTAGCAATGGCTCGTAATGCGGCATCTCTTCCACTACCAGCGCCCTTTACCATAACTTCTGCTCGTTGCAAACCTACTGTACGAATAGCATCTACTGCTGTTCTTTGACCAGCATAGGGTGATGCTTTTCTTGAGCTTTTGAATCCACAAGTACCGGCCGAGGACCAAAAAACCACCCGACCTTGTGGGTCTGTAACAGTTATAATGGTATTGTTGAAACTAGCTTGAACATGAATAACCCCTTTTGTTATTCTACGTGCACTCTTCCGTAAACTAAAACGTGCATTCCTACGTAAACCAATACGCACTTTCTTACGTGAACCAATTTTTGGTATAGCTTTTGCCATATTTTATTATCTCATAAATATGAGTTAGAAATAAAAAAAAGAAAAAAAGATACAAAGATATCCGTTTCAGGGTAAAATAAACCCTTTACTTTAATTATTTTAAATGAAATTATTTTATTTGGAATTGGAACATTTCCGCGGGTACTTTTTTTTACTTTTTAGAAAGTAAAGTTCTTTTTCGAAAGATTACCCCTGTCTTTGTTTATGCTTCGGATTAGAGCAAATGACTCTAATTCGTCCACGCCTACGAATCAGTCGACATTTTGTACAAATTTTACGAACGGAAGCTCTTATTTTCATATTTCCGTATCCTTTTTTAAACTATGAATCTAATCTTTTGGAAAAAATAAGTCTCTTCGCTTGAATTTTAGAACTTAGAATTTATTACCCTAGAAAAAAAAGAAAAACCTAATCCTTTGAATCTTTGGTATCCTTCAAATCTTCGCTATCCTTCAAATCTTCGCTATCCTTCGAGTCTTCGATACGCTTCGAATCCTTATGGGGAAGTCTATAAATTATACGTCCCTTGCTTGAATCATAACGACTTACTTCAATTTTGACCCTATCCCCCATCAGTATTCGTATAGAACTAGACCGTATCTTTCCTGAAATATAGCCTAGGATGATGGTGTCATTCTCTAGCCGAACGCGGAACATTCCATTGGGTAGGGCTTCCGTAACTAAACCTTCGAAAGTTACTTTTGCTTCTCTCGGGTTTTTTTTTTCTCTCCTATTTTTTTTTTCTGTCATATTTTTTTTCTCCTATTTTTCTATTTTTATTTTAAAAATAGGAAGGGCGAGATAGAATTCAAGCACTATAGGCGGGGCGATTACCATATATAACATAAGACTTCTCCCCCAATTCTGTTTAGTCGAGCTTCTCGATCTGTCATTATTCCTCGAGAAGTAGAAAGAATAGCAATTCCCATTCCACCCAAAACTTTAGGAATTCCTTGATAGTTGGTATAAATTCGTAAGCCGGGTCGGCTGATACGCTTTAAAAAGGTTCTTGTTCTATATATTCCTTTTCTAGTCTTTCTCTTTTGATGTCGCAAAGTTGAAACCAAGAAATATCTGTTACGTTCCTGATGTTTCCGAACACTTTCAATAAAACCCTCTCGTAGAAGTATTTTAACAATGTTTTCGGTAATATTTGTAGATACTACTCGAACTGTTCCTTTTTTATTCATGTCCGCATTTCTTATAGAGGTTAGTAAATCAGCAATAGTGTCCTTGCCCATAAGACTCTAATTCTAGGTTCCTCCTAATTTTTCTATAATCAACATGTTTTCTTTTTTTTTTTTCATTTTGGATTTTAAAACATATACGTAAAACACAATCTACTAAATTAATTCTTTGGTCTCAATTTCGCCTACTAGTATTTATAATACTTCAGGAGCTAATGAAACTATTTTGGTAAAATTCAATTCTCTCAATTCCTCGGCAATCGCGCCAAAAACTCGAGTTCCTTTTGGATTGCCTTTTTGATCAATTATAACCGCAGCATTGTCATCATAGCGGATTATTATACCGTCTTCGCATTTGAACTCTTTACATGTACGTACAATTACAGCTCGAATTACTTCGGATCTTTCTAGAGGCATTTGGGGCAATGCGTCTTTGATTACAGCAACAATAACATCACCAATACGAGCATATCGCTGATTACCAGCAGCTCCTATGACTCGAATACACATCAATTTTCGAGCTCCACTATTATCTGCTACATTTAAAAGGGTCTGAGGTTGAATCATATTATTTTTTATTTTGATTTCAATTTGTTATTTCAATGCAAAAGGATGAAAGAAATATTGTCTTTCCAGAAAGAAAAACCGGGCATTTTTTTTTATCTTCCATACCCCTTTTAGGGTTCTATATCTCTAATCGAATAAATTGACTTCGTATGGGCATTTTACTGGCAGCTATGGAGATAGCTGCTCTAGCTACAGTTTCAGATACTCCCCCCATTTCATAAAGTATACGACCAGGTTTAACAACGGATACCCAATATTCGGGGGACCCCTTTCCCGAGCCCATACGTGTTTCCGTGGGTCTTAGTGTAACCGGTTTGTCGGGAAATATACGTACCCATATTTTTCCACCACGACGTGCATATCGTGTTATTGCTCTTCGTCCTGCTTCTATCTGTCTCGCCGTGATCCAAGCGGGTTCAAGTGCTTGAAGAGCATATCTACCAAAACAAATACGATTGCCTCGGCAGGATTTTCCTTTCATTCTTCCTCTATGTTGTTTGCGAAATCTGGTTCTTTTGGGGTTATAGTCGATGGTTCTCTTTCTTAGTTCCATCTCTACTGCAAAACTGGACATGAGAGTTTCTTCTCATCCAGCTCCTCGCGAATGGAATGAGAAAGCATGTAAATTTCTCTAATTCATAATATTCAAAAATATTACGGTACGGATAGATACACATTAATAGATAATAGAAAAAGTTCGGTTTTTTTTATATTGAATTTGTTAAAACAGAAAAATATAATATATAGTCAAAAAAGAAGATCTAGAATATATCCAGATGTGTGTGTATATTTATCTAAATTCTATATTTATAGATAATGTAATCCTTCTTAAAAAAATCCTTATTTTTACTCTTATTGAATCGCGGTAAAGTATTCTAATTCAATAAGAATTTCGCGGGCGAATATTTACTCTTTCCTGTCTTATTTGTTAATTTATAAACTTACCAAATAAGACAATTTTTTTGGTTTGTTCCGCCATCCCACCCAATGAAGTGTTAGGATTCTTTTCAATAAAATCCTATGGAATCATAGGTTCTGTCGTTCCCACTGCTTCTCCTTGAATGGTTAGGTCTGAATCCCGCAACGGAGCTTCCAAAAAATTTCTTTCCGAGTTAATTTTCTCAGTTTTATTAACCCGGGCGGCTCTTTATTATTGCTTTAAATTTGTAGTTCTTGTTTCAAGTTACAATTTTTAATTCTCTATTATTTTTATTATATTGATGCTTTATCACATTGCCTTTTATGATGTAATTCATAGACCATACATAGTGGAATCCTATATCTTATTTATTTCCTCTTCCTTCTTTCTATCATCCCTCCCTTTATCCACATCCCTTTAGTTTTGCTTCACAACCTAGAATCCCTTTTCTTTTTTAGAGAAAAAATTGCAGTTGCTACAACTATATGACACATCTACTCATTTATGATAGAGGTATTTATTCATATAGTGACTGTTTCTTAGTTAGGATCTCGACAATACGAAGCAATAGGTTGGTTATTAGTTAATTTTCTATAATTACTAAGTTTTTTTCTTAAAAAAAAGAAAAAAATAACGAGTCACACACTAAGCATAGCAATTATATTAAATGATTTATCAATTTTCATTAAATCTTATAGAAAGAGGTATAATTTCTTCTTTTGCAGGGATTTCAGGAAAAAAGTCTCTTGTCATTTTTTATTCTATCAATGGACAGAATCCGAAGACAAGATTACTTATTCTTCGTCTACGAATATCCAAATTTTTACACCTAATACTCCATAGATAGTCCGAATTGGATAGCAGCAATAATCAATTTTAGCGCGAATTGTTTGGAGGGGAAGTCTACCCTTTTTAATAGATTCGGCGCGTGCAATTTCTTTTCCTCCGAGACGACCCGCAATTTTTACTTTTACTCCCCTTATATCTGCTTTTTTAGTTAATTCAATGGCTTTTTTCATTGCCTTTCGGAATGAAACTCTATTTTTTAATTGGAAAGCTATATATTCTGCAAGAATGTTAGGCTGTCTATAAGGTTCTTTCACTTTTTCGATAGAAATATTAAATCTCTGGTTTACAGAGTTAATTTCCTTTTGTAGATCTTTCTCTAATTCTTCGATTGCTCCTTTTTTCTTTAATAAATTTGGGAATCCAATATGGATTATGACGTGGATCGTATCGATTTCTTTTTGGATTTCTATATGTGTAATTACTTCGGAACTTGAACCTGAGTCCATTTTTCTATTATGTGTAATTACTTCGGAACTTGAGTCTGATTCTATTTTTCTATTCGAGCCCTTTTTCCTATTCTTTTGTATATAGTTCTTGATACAATCCCTTATTTTTTTATCTTCCTGTAGACCTTCAGAATAATTTTTTGGTTGTGCGAACCAAAAGGAATGGTGTTTTTGGGTTGTACCAAGTCTGAAACCGAGTGGATTTATTTTTTGTCCCATATTTTTCTATTCTATATTTTTTTTTACTGGGAATCGAAATCTTAGATGGATCTAAAGGTTATTTAGATTTCTTTACTATATTTAGTACAATTGTTATATGACACATGCTTTTTTTTATGGGGAAACTACGTCCTCGAGCTCGAGGTCTGAATTTCTTCATAATAGTACTCCTACTGACTTCGGCTTTAGTAATAAATAAATTCGCTTTGTCGAAATCCCTATAATGAGTAGCATTTGCGGCTGCCGAATAAACCAACTTTAAGATGGGATAAGATGCTCGATAGGGCATGAGGTTCAGTATCATAACAGTTTCCTCGTAGTAACGCCAGCGAATCTCGTCAAGAACTCTTTGTGCTTTGAAAACAGACATAGGGATACGTTTTTGTGCTTTGAAAACTCTCTCGAACTTAAGTAGACGATCGGTTGGAACTTTCCTTGCGAGTTTCCTTAGCCCACTTTTCTTCTTCTTTATCCTAGGGATATACTTTACTAGTTTGAAACTTGTCATAAATAAGGTTATTCCCCGCCTACCTTTACTTTATTTTGAATCTTTTTTTTCTTCTTAATCTTTCTATTCAGAATTCAGTTAACGACGAGATTTAGTATCCTTTCTTGCATTTTCATAACTCGTGAAATGCCGAGTAGGCACGAATTCCCCCAATTTGCGACCTACCATAGGATTTGTTATGTAAATAGGTATATGTTCCTTTCCATTATGAATCGCGATTGTATGGCCAACCATTGTGGGTAGAATGCTAGATGCCCGGGACCACGTTACTATTGTTTCTTTCTCCTCCTTCATATTGACCTTTTCTATCTTTGCCAATAAATGATGAGCTACAAAAGGATTCGTTTTTTTTCGTGTCACAGCTGATTACTCCTTTTTTCCTTTTTAAAGAGTGGCATTCTATGTCCAATATCTCGATCGAAGTACGGAGGTCAGAATAAATAGAATAATGATCAATGGAAAAAAGCAAAAAATCCTTTAGCTGGATAAGGGGCGGATGTAGCCAAGTGGATCAAGGCAGTGGATTGTGAATCCACCATGCGCGGGTTCAATTCCCGTCGTTCGCCCATCGCATTATTGCAAATTCCAAAAATGCAATTTTCCATATTCCTAGTTACGTATTTACTTACGGCGACGAAGAATAAAACTATCGCTATATTTTTTCCTTTTCCTAGTTCTTCTTCCAAGCGCAGGATAACCCCAAGGGGTTGTGGGTTTTTTTCTACCAATGGGAGCTTTCCCTTCACCGCCCCCATGGGGGTGGTCCACAGGGTTCATAACTACCCCTCTTACTACGGGGCGTTTACCTAGCCAACACTTAGATCCGGCTCTACCCAAACTTTTTTGGTTCACCCCAACATTACCCACTTGTCCGACTGTTGCTAAGCAGTTTTGGGATACTAAACGGACCTCCCCAGATGGTAATCTTAAAGTGGCCGATTTACCCTCTTTTGCAATGAGTTTCGCTACAGCACCTGCTGCTCTAGCTAATTGCCCACCCCTTCCACGTGTGATTTCTATGTTATGCATGGCCGTGCCTAAGGGCATATCGGTTGAAGTAGATTCTTCTTTTCTCAAAAAACCCCTTCCCAAACTGTACAAGCTTCTTCCAAAGCATACGGCTTTCTAGATGTATATGACGATCTCTAGACAGATGGATCTTATATGAATCATATGATGAAGTACCACATGAGTGGATATATAGGAAAGGAATCCAAATCTGCCGAATCGCTCATGTTATGATCTTCTACATCCTAGGTCTCTGCGTTCCGTCATCTGGCTTATGTTCTTCATGTAGCATTCAGATCGAATGACTCTATGAAATTACGTCGATACTTCCACATATTATGGGTAACGTAGGAGACATCCCTATTTTCCCCCGGGGGTCTTAATTACCACTGCTTAGCTTTCAATTTGCCTCTGACCATCAAATTAAATGTGAATAACCCGTCCTCCTCTCTTTGAAACAAGGGGCGCTTCCGGTTCTGTGCGTGCTTCAAACAATTTTGTCTTCTCCATATTACCATATCTCTAGAGCCAATAATTTTCTATGAGGAACTACTGAACTCAATCACTTGCTGCCGTTACTCAACAGTTTTCTGTTGAGGTCTATCCCGTAGAGGTAGTCAAATTGGATCAGTGATCGATTTCTAGGTTTCGTCGTAAACCTAATTGGTTACTTCCAATTACGTAAATCAATAGTTCAAACCGCACTCAAAGGTAGGGCATTTCCCATTGATATAGGAACTTTTGTACCAGAAACAATAGTATCTCCAATTATAGCCCCTCTGGGATGTAAAATATATCTCTTCTCACCATCCCCATAGTGTATGAGACAAATGTATGCATTTCGATTAGGGTCGTATTCTATGGTTACGATTCTACCAGATATGTCTTTTTGATTCCGTCGAAAATCTATTTTACGGTATAGGCGCTTATGACCTCCCCCTCTATGCCTTGCGGTAATGATTCCTCTGGAATTACGACCTTTACCACAACGGTGCCGTCCATGGATCAAATTATTTCGTGGATTGGATTTCACTTGCCTGTCTACGGTTCCCTTGCGTGTGCTCGGGATAGGTGTTTTGTATAAATGTTTCGCCGTATTATTAAGTATTCTCCTTTAGTTTTTTTCTCTATCTAGAAGTGGAATAGAATAACCCGGTTGAAGGGTAATGATCATACGTCTGTAATGCATTGTATGGCCCAGAATAGGTCCTATTCTTCTACCTTTTCCAGGTAGTCGATGGCTATTCACAGCTACCACCTTAACACCAAAGAAGAGTTCGACCCAATGCTTTATTTCTGTCTTAGTGAATCCCGATTCGACATTAAAAGTATATTGATTCTTTCCCAATAAACGAAGACTTTTTTCTGTAAATACTGCGTATTTGATTCCATCCATAAATCGACTTTCCCTCCTATGCTCTGAGTTCCAGTATCGATAAGAATTCGAGTTCTTATTGTTCTTATGTTATGGTATGAATATACCATACCAATTCGTTATGTATGGATGATGGATGAGATTCCATGGATAGAGAGCCAGTTCCAATAGACTTATGGAATGTTCCCGTTCGTGTGCATCCAGCAGGAATTGAACCCGCAAATTTACCAATTATGAGTTGGGCGCTTTAACCATTCAGCCATGGATGCTTAACAGGGATCATCGTACATCGTAAATAACCAATTTTCATATAGAAAGACATATCATAGAAAAATGAAATCGAAAATATTCCGAGATGGCAAATATTCGGAGATGACTATGAAAACACCTCTCTGGATCCTCGAATTGAAAGAGAGATTGAGAGGGATCAAGAATCCTAATTCTCGCTATTTGGAATGGATCCAATTCTATTGAGTCTGACTCATAGTGATCATTTCTCTTTAGCAAAGAATGACCTTGGTTATCAAAGGATTGAACAACCGGGATCCATTTACTTATGATACCTAGTTGGCATTGATAACAAGGATCTAATGAATTATGAGTTTAATAGATCCTCTTTAGCAGAAAGACGTATATTCCTTGCTCATTATCAGACAATCACTTATTCCCAAACCTCGTGTGGGACTAATCGTTTTCATTTACCATCTCATGGAAAACCCTTTTCGTTCCGCTTAGCCCTATCGGGTATTTTAGTGATAGGTTCTGTAGGAACTGGACGATCCTATTTGGTCAAATACCTAACGAAAAATTACGATTTTCCTTTCATTAAGGTACGAGGGCTTCTTATTCCACAAGAACGAAAGCACCTTTTCATTCTTTCATATACTAGGGGTTTTTACTTGGAAAAGACAATGTTCCATACTAAAGGATTCGGGTCCATAACCACGAGTTCCAGTGCACTAGATCTTGTAGCACTTAGCAACGAAGCCCTATCCATTAGTATTCCACATAAGAAATCCATTCTAGAAAAAAATACAATTAGATTAGCTCTTCATAGACAAACTTGGGGTTTGCGAGCCAAGGTAAGATCGGCTCGGGATCATGGGACCCTTTTCTATCAGATAGGAGGGGCTCTTGTACAAAATAGACTTACTAAGTAATAACCCCATAGAATCTATCTATATAAAGATAAAGAGGCAATCGTGTCAGGAAGCGGGTTTTTCTTTGGCCAAAAGGTACTTCGAACTTGGAACGAGCATGAAGAGATTAACGAGACTTCTTTCTCTTTTGAGTTTTTCTGGCGGACCTGCCGCGCAAGATCTTTGGTCTTCCCCTGGAACCGATGAAAAAAAGTGGATCGCTTCTTATGTACTCGCTCAGAATGATTCTTCTCTATCTATAGTTCATGGCCTATTAGAAGTAGAAGGTGCTCTGGTGCAATCCTTACCGACAGAAAAAGATTGCAGTCAGGTTGATAATAGTCGAGTGACATTACTTCGTCGGTCCGAACTAAGGAATCTGTTAGAAATGTTTTGAAATGGATATTGTTCTCTCTTTGATCAGGGATTGCTATATGAAAAGAAGTGGAGTTTGAAAAAGGGAACGGAATGCTCAAACCGGAACTGCTAGAGGAACGAATTTTCAATAGCATAACTTGGGCTCCTAGAATATGGCGCCCTTGGGACAATCTATTTGATTGCAGGGTTTTGTTCCGAAGCAAAGATATCCGCGGAGGCCGGTTCGTTCGTCCTATTCTGATATTCAGGACCAAGAGGTACTGGATTCTCTTTCGGATAGGCCCTGAAAGGAGAAGAAAGGCTGAAATGCCAACGGACCTCTGTCTATTCTCTAATTCACCCGATCCGATAGTACCCGTTTTTGGAACGTCCAGTGCCAAAGTCACTGAATGGGTAAGTCACCAATCCAATCCCTTTGACAAATCGGATGTCATATTAGATATCATATTCTATATATATAGAAATATCATAGATAGAATAGACATATAGAATTTTTGGTCGGCAAATTCGAAGGAATCATTGAGTGAAAAAGGAGCAAAGAATGACAAAAGACGAGACTCTACTAGTCTTCACTCTTGTGGTTTCCTCTTCCTCGGTTTCTGTTTTCTTATTCGGGATCTTGCTTTTCATGGTTCTCATCTCTGCAACTCGCGATTTTCGCGAGAGAACCAAATCCAAGTTGGTGAAGATCATGATTTGGGCTGGCACGGGGA
>NW_027333460.1:0-15000 GCF_002575655.3 Aegilops tauschii subsp. strangulata | reverse complement strand
GTCTTATTGACATAAGAGATGTCATTTATAGTCTATCTCTTTCTATATATGGAAAGTCAAGAAATTCTCATCGAAACATCGAGAAATTGTGCATATAGAAAACTCTAAAGAAAGAAAAAAAGGAGACCCATGCCATGATTTTCAAATCTTTTCTATTTAGTAGTCTAAGTTTCTCGATGAGGATAATTAATTCGGTCGTTGTGGTCGGACTCTATTATGGATTTCTGACTACATTCTCCATAGGTCCCTCTTAGATCTTCTTTCTCCAATCTTGGATTAGGGAAGAAGGAGATATTCGCGACTACTGGCGATTTCATTATGGGGCAGCTCATGATCTTCATATCGATCTATTATCCACCTCTGTATCTATTCTTTCTTAGCTAAACAGGTGGAAGATCTATCCAATTTGGTTATATTATATCATGGACTCGAAAAACGGATCTGAATTTGACTGAAATGCACGATCTTCACAGGTATCACTTTTCACGATACCTAAAAGGTGGAATAGCGATTTTCGAACCATTTCCTATAAGAGAATGGTTTCCATTACTTTGAGAAATGGATTCTTATATCAAACTATAGCTATTGCATTAAAGAAGAAAAGAAACTAATAGAAGTCGAAGACGCGGAATGATAGTGAATAGAGAGAAAGATTCTTCTGATTTTCTTGTTTCTATCTACTAGACGCCGTAGAGAATTGAGAATTTTCATGTCTTTCAATTCTCGTACTCGTAATTGGAAAGTTATGGAAGGAGACCCATCATTTTGCAATGAAAACAACATATAAAACTCTGGACAATTTCGAAATCAGGCCAAGCGTCTTAATACATATGCAAAAAAAATGCATTATTGGCCCACCATTGATTAGAAGATTTAGCTTGTATGAATCGCTATTGGTTTGATACGAATAATGACAATCGTTTCAGTATGTTAAGGATACAGATGTATCCACAATTCATTTAGAGTTACTTAATAGTCTATTTCTTATACCATATCTCTATCCCGTGAAATTCTCGAGCCAAAAGATGGATGCATATGCTGTGTTTCATTTTGCTAAATGATATCAATTAAATGGTGTATCAATTCCATAAATTGCATATAGCAATAAATAAATCAGCAAAATTCTTTCTAATATTTTAGATAGAAGAAATGTTTCTTCTATCTAAAATATTAGAAAGAATGTACCCTTCTATCCAAATCCAATTTGCATCGATAAAATAAATCCAAATTCCAGTAGTAGATGAATAATTGCAAATTTGTGTGTGTACGAGATTAGAATAACTTCAAAATAACTGACATAATTTTGTATTTTTCCTGATCAGAAAAATACATGAAAAAGAAAGGAGGTAGAAAAATTTTTGGATTTATGGTTAAAGAAGAAAAAGAAGAAAACAGGGGTTCTGTTGAATTTCAAGTATTCAGTTTCACCAATAAGATACGGAGACTTGCTTCACATTTGGAATTACACAAAAAAGATTTTTCATCGGAAAGAGGTCTACGAAGACTTTTGGGAAAACGTCGACGTTTGCTGGCTTATTGGCAAAGAAAAATAGAGTACGTTATAAGAAATTAATCGGTCAGTTGAATATTCGGGAGCAGTAATTTAATCGTTCAAATTTTTTTCTTGTTTTATTATTTTTTTAGTAGTCTTATAGTAGTCTTAGATTTTTCATTTTGATGAGCCTCGCTTTGAGGAATTCATGGAATAATCCATTTTCATGGAATAATGAATTAAGGAAGAAAGGATATGAGTCTACCGCTTACAAGAAAAGATCTCATGATAGTCAATATGGGCCCTCAACACCCATCAATGCATGGTGTTCTTCGACTGATCGTTACTCTCGATGGTGAGGATGTTATTGATTGTGAACCCATATTAGGCTATTTACACAGAGGAATGGAAAAAATCGCGGAAAACCGAACTATTATACAATACTTACCTTATGTAACAAGGATATAGAGAGATTGTAGAAAGGGAGTTGTAAATTCCTTAACTTAAGAAAGAAAAAAGAATAAAAACACAGATACATAACATAAAAAAAAGAATAAATAAGACGAGATTCGACCTCCCCCTACATATTTAATTTCCTCTCCTATACAAAAACTAGCAAGACCCACTCCATTGGTAATTCCATCAATAACACCCTTATCAAAAAACTCCGTGAGTTCGGTTAACCCTCTTATACCGAGGGTAAAGACCCTAGTATAGAAAATATCTATATAACCACGATTATATGACCAACTGTATATATTTTTTTTTACTTGATCTAAAAATTCTTTTTTAGGATTTCCTTTGTAAAAAGAGTTTATTAAATCCAAATTCTGAAAAAAAGAATAAGCGGATCCATAGAAGATATATGCTATGAATAAAACCAAAGATAGCTAGACTTACAGAAGAAATTGCATTAGTAATAAATTCATATGAATTTACAAAAGAATTAGAACTTTCCTGGTAAAGTTTATTGAGGAGTTAACCACTTTGATAATATGGTTAACTCTGCTATTCCATTACCAATTCCTCCATTATCAAAAGAGATTCCTATGAATCCAATGAACAAAGTGAAAAGTAGTAATATAAGAAGAGGAAATAACATAGTATTTCCCGTTTCATGCGGATAGGCAAAAGTGTTTTTAGCCCCAAAAGACGTAGTAAAGGATCCTATCCTATTTCTTGTATTACCTTGAATTTTTGGTATATTTTGTGAAAAAAAAAGAAACTCCACTCTTCGTTGTTGATAAAACGAAATCCCTATTCACTCCTTTGGGTATCCTTTTTCCCCATAAGGATATTGAATACAAGGAACTCTCTTTAGTGCTACTGTAATTTTGAAAATGAACACGCAAATACCCATCAAATGTAAGTAAATATATCCGAAACATATAAAAGGCAGTTAATCCTGCAGTAAAGGAGGCTATTATTCCAAAAAAGGGCGAATACAACCAACTATTACTAAGGATTTCATCTTTGGACCAGAAACAAGCAAGAGGTGGAATACCACAAAGAGAAAGTGTACCCCATAAAAAAGTAGTTCTTGTGATTGGAATGTATTTTCTTAAACCGCCCATAAGAACCATATTTTGACTTTTATCTGGTGAATATCCAACAAGAGGTTCCATTGAATGAATAACGGATCCGGATCCCAAGAACAATAAAGCTTTTGAATAAGCATGAGTGATCAAATGGAATAAAGCAGCTTGATAAGAACCTATACCTAGAGCTAACATCATATAACCCAATTGAGACATTGTAGAATAGGCTAAGCTTCTTTTAATATCTCTCTGAGCAAGAGCTAAAGTAGCTCCTAAGAATAGTGTTATTGTACCTACTAAAGAAATAAAACTCATTATCAAAGGTAAAGATATGAAAAGAGGAAGAAGTCGAGCTAGAAGAAAAATTCCCGCAGCAACCATAGTTGCTGCGTGTATAAGAGCCGAAATAGGAGTGGGCCCTTCCATAGCATCGGGTAACCATACGTGAAGAGGGAATTGTGCGGATTTCGCAACTGCACCAAGGAATAATAAAAAAGCACACAAAGTAGTAAGTAAAGAGTTAATTCCATTATTAGGAATCCAGTTATTAGCTATTTTGAACAAATCCCTAAACTCTAAACTACCTGTTATCCAAAAAAAACCTAAAATTCCTAATAATAGACCAAAATCCCCTACACGATTAGTTACAAAAGCTTTTTGACAAGCACTCGCTGCGATTGGTCGTGTAAACCAAAAGCCTATCAATAAATAAGAACACATTCCCACGAGTTCCCAAAAAAAATAAATTTGTATCAAATTGGAGCTAGTAACCAATCCCAACATGGAAGTATTGAAAAAACTTATATAAACAAAAAATCTCAAATATCCTTCATCGTGAGACATATAACCATCACTATAAATAAGAACCAGGATTCCTACAGTAGTAATTAGCATTAACATAATAGAAGTAAGTGGGTCAATCAAGTATCCAAATTCTAAAGAAAAATCATTATTGACGGTCCAAGACCATAGATATTGATAGATCGAACTTCCATTTATTTGTTGAATAGACAGTTGAACTGAGAATACCATAGCTATACTTAAGAGTAAAACACTAGGAAAAGCCCATATGCGACGAAGATTTTTTGTTGCTGTAGGAATAAGAATAAGGCCAAATCCCATTGACATAATAACTGGAAGTGGGAGAAGAGGGATTACCCATGCATATTGATATGTATGTTCCATAAGAAAAGAAATTGCAATTTTTACTTCAATTTTTACTTCAATTTTTCTATAAAATTGTTTCCGATTCACCAAACCAATTCTTATCTCTTTCTGAAAGAATAAATAAAAAGAATAAGAAAAAATACTGAAATTCTTAATTTTTCCAAAATTTATCTCATTGAAATAATTAAAAATTAAGAATGGGTTTAGTTGGTTAAATTAAAAAAGTTAATAAAATAACTTCGTTACCTAGTTATTTTATTAACTAAATAAAGATATTTATAAAAATAAAAAAAAAAAGTGGAATCATTTTACTTTCTATTCATAATTCATTTTTATATTTCTTTAAAACAAGATGAAACAGCTCTCTTGTTCCATAATTAACTGATTGAGTGAATTCCAATGAAAACCTATGTTTATAAGAAATTATCGAATAGTCCTTACTTCATATAGAACTAAAATCCTAATGACTATAAATTACCTAAGTTTTAGAATGTCTTGTTTAAGAGACTCAGTATTTTTTGTTTTGATTGGAATTCCTTTCCTTTATGGAATACCATTCTGAACTTAATTAACTATTTTCATTTTCCCTTCTTTTTATCCCCCCGTCTTATCTTATATGGGGGATAGGCTTCCATACCATATATCTATATATGGAGTATACTTGATATATAAATAGATATAAATAGATTTAAATGAGAAACCTTTCTATATATTCTATATTATTAAAAAACAAGTATAAAATATATAAAGAAAAAATGTTAAAAAATTCTTGTTGTCTTATCCGCATTAGACAAAATGAAGTAAAAAATAATTCAAAATTTAAGTATCTTTCAGTATCTAAGTATAAATACTAATAAAAAGAAGAAAGAAGGATTGATTTGCAGCAATAGATGTCTTTCACATACAACTAGAAAAAAGTAATTTCCTTTTTGAATGGCAGTTCCAAAAAAACGTACTTCAATGTCAAAAAAGCGTATTCGTAAAAATATTTGGAAGAAAAAGACTTATTTTTCCATAGTACAATCTTATTCTTTAGTAAAATCAAGATCATTTTCGAGCGGTAATGAGCATCCAAAACCAAAGGGTTTTTCTGGGCAACAAACAAATAATAAGATTTTGGAATAATATGAATTGACTTATCAAAAAAGAATTCCAATTATTTAATAATTTTGATTCTTCTTTGAATGTACTTTTATGTGTCGAATTACTCGGTACAATATTCTTAGAACAAAAAACCCCTCTTATCTTATATATACAAGAAAAAAAAGTTTTGTTTGGTATACTGTGTGCTAAGTATTCTTTTCCTATCAATGAACTTTTCATAATTTTCATAATAGAATCCTCATATTCTATTATGAAAATTATGAAAAGTGGAGTATTCTTACAATAGGACTTACAACTTCACCTATCTTCTCCAAAATCATAAGGTTAGTAAATCTTATTAATAAGAGCATAAAGACTTTCATTCTAGAAATTTTTAAAAATCCAAAAAGCCTTTTCCATTTATCCATTTTAATTTCATCATTAAATAGAAACCCTTTTGGATTTTTTTCATTGTATTGAAAGAATTTTCAAAATGTAAACGAGAAATTAATTAGAAAAAATTAGTTCTACAATTGCAAGTTAGAAAAAAGAAATTCCAACTCTTTCAAGCAGTGTTTGTGTTTCTATTGGGCAAAGCAAGAGTTTATTGTAAAAAAAAAATGGAAACGATACTACCAAACGAAGTCTATTTTAATGAAAACTCTAATGTTCCTAAATTTTATGGACTTTCCCAATATCGACGATTCCCAAGATAATAGCTATTATTCTTTTAAGTTACCTATTATTTGAAGTTAGCCGCCATGGTGAAATTGGTAGACACGCTGCTCTTAGGAAGCAGTGCTCAAGCATCTCGGTTCGAATCCGAGTGGCGGCATTCTTGAAAAAGAATACAATAGATTAGAAATCAATTCGAAATTTACAATTTTGTAATGGGACCTTCCCCTTATGCTATTTGCAACTTTAGAACATATACTAACTCATATCTCTTTCTCAACGATTTCAATTGTGATTACGATTCATTTTATAACCTTATTAGTTCGTGAACTTGGAGGATTACGTGATTCGTCAGAAAAAGGAATGATAGTTACTTTTTTCTCTATAACAGGATTCTTAGTTTCTCGTTGGGCTTCCTCGGGACATTTTCCATTAAGTAATTTATATGAGTCATTGATCTTCCTTTCATGGGCCCTGTATATTCTTCATACCATTCCTAAAATACAGAACTCTAAAAATGATTTAAGCACAATAACTACGCCAAGTACTATTTTAACGCAAGGCTTTGCCACATCGGGTCTTTTAACTGAAATGCATCAATCCACGATACTAGTACCTGCTCTACAATCTCAGTGGTTAATGATGCATGTCAGTATGATGTTATTAAGCTATGCAACTCTTTTGTGCGGATCCTTATTATCTGCCGCTATTCTAATCATTAGATTTCGAAATAATTTCCATTTCTTTTCTAAAAAGAAAAAAAATGTTTTAAATAAAACATTTTTCTTTAGTGATATTAAATATTTTTATGCAAAAAGAAGTGCTTTAAAAAGAACCTCTGTCCCTTCATTTCCAAATTATTACAAATATCAATTAACGGAGCGTTTGGATTCTTGGAGTTATCGTGTCATTAGCCTAGGATTTACCCTTTTAACCGTAGGTATTCTTTGTGGAGCAGTATGGGCTAATGAGGCCTGGGGATCCTATTGGAATTGGGATCCTAAGGAAACTTGGGCATTTATTACTTGGACCATATTCGCAATTTATTTACATAGTAGAACAAATACAAATTGGAAGGGTACGAATTCTGCACTTATAGCTTCGATAGGATTTCTTATAATTTGGATTTGTTATTTTGGTATAAATCTATTAGGAATAGGCTTACATAGTTATGGTTCGTTTACATTAACACCTAAATGATTACATAAAATAAAACCTTCATGAAATGAAGGTTTTTACTTTTATGTTTTATTTGAGAACCCCTTGAACGCCTTCTCAAAGGGTTCTCAAAAATTCGAGATAGATCTAATTATACTTTTTTACTTATTTCTGCATTAATAGAGCAGACGAGTAAAAAAAAGCAAACCTATTTAGGATAATAATTGGATAAGAGAGCCTCTACCCTGTCAACGGATAGGGAGAGAACAAAATCTGGATAAATACCAATTCCTATTACTGGTAAAAAGATACAGATTAAAATAAAGAGTTCTCGTGGTCCAGAATCCACAAAATTTGCGTTTGGAACATTAAATAGCTTGTATCCATAGAACATCTGGCGTAACATAGATAATAAATAAATAGGAGTTAATATCATTCCAATTGCCATTACAAAAGTAATTAGTGTTTTTGGCATTAACAGAAATTTTGGACTAGTAATTAGTCCAAAAAATACTACTAATTCTGCGACAAAACCACTCATTCCTGGTAAGGCAAGAGAAGCCATTGAAAAGCTACTAAACATGGTAAAAATTTTAGGCATTGGGATGGATATTCCCCCCAGTTCTTCGAGATAAACAAGACGCATTCTATCAGAAGCGGTTCCTGCCAAGAAAAAAAGTGTAGCACCAATAAATCCATGGGATAATATTTGTAAAATAGCTCCATTGAGTCCAATGTTGGTTATGGAACCAATTCCTATAATTATGAAACCCATGTGAGATACAGAGGAATAAGCTATTCTTTTTTTGAAATTTCGTTGACCAAGAGAAGTTGAAGCTGCATAGATTATTTGGATCGCTCCTATTATTACTAACCAGGGCGAAAATAGATAATGAGCATGAGGTAACAATTCCATGTTGATCCGAATCAATCCATATGCTCCCATCTTTAATAATATTCCCGCTAAAAGCATACATGTACTATAATGTGCTTCCCCATGGGTATCTGGTAACCACGTATGTAGGGGTATAATCGGCAATTTGACAGCATAAGCAATAAGGAAGCCAAAATATAAAAGTATTTCCAAGGTTGCAGGGTATGATTGATTAATTAATCTTTCCAAATCTAATCCTGGTTCGTTGGAACCATATAAGCCCATACCCAGAACTCCGATTAAGAAAAAATGGAACCGCCTGCAGTATACAAAATAAACTTTGTAGCTGAATATAGACGCCTCTTCCCCCCCCACATGGATAAAAGTAAGTAAACAGGAATTAATTCTAACTCCCCACATGATAAAAAAAAGTAAAAGGTCTCGCGAAGAAAATAATCCTATTTGACCACTATACATTGCGAGCATCAGGAAATAGAATAATCGCGAATTCCGTGTAATTGGCCAAGCTGCTAAAGTAGCTAAAGTAGTGATAAATCCTGTCAATAAAATAGATCCTAATGAAAGTCCATCGATTCCCAATCTCCAGTGGAAATCGAAGACATCTATCCATTTATAATCCTCCTTTAATTGGATTAAGGGATCCTCCAGTTGGAAATGATAACAGAACGCATAAGTCATTAGAAGGAATTCTAATAAACAAATAGATATAGTATACCACCTAACGACTTTGTTTCCCTTATGAGGTAAAAAGAAAATTAATGAACCTGCAAATATCGGCAAAACAACAAGTATTGTTAACCAAGGAAAATAACTCATGATAAAGTGATAAAGACAAGATACGTTTTGACCAGAAAAGCCCGTGCTCGATTATTTCGAGCACAGGCTTCTTCGGTAAAGAGGAATCAGACGATTCGAGTGAAGTTTTTTGTAACGTATCAATAAGATAGAGCCATGCTACGTGTTGTTTCAGGCCCTAAATAAACGCGGACACTTAAAAAATCTGTCGGGCAGGCAGATTCACATCTCTTACAACCCACACAATCTTCGGTTCTCGGCGCGGAAGCAATTTGCTTGGCTTTACATCCATCCCAGGGTATCATTTCTAATACATCTGTTGGACAAGCTCGTACACATTGAGTGCATCCTATACATGTATCGTAAATTTTTACGGAATGTGACATTGGATCTATAAATTTTTCTTTTCAACATAAAATTTTTCGATCTGGTAAAAATGAAATTAGTACTATAATGAGTCATATGTATTGTAGACACCAGACGAAGCAATGGTTTATCCAAACTTCAAAAATAAAAATCTATTTTTTAATCTGTTTGTGAGAAAGCGTGAAGAGAGCCAAGAGACTTTAATTTTGGATTTCAACAATAAGAAATAAGAAAGAATTTTACGAATTGTACAGACGAATTCGAATTAGCCAATAAATTGGCTATCGTCTTTTCAATATAAATTATTGCAATATTCAAATTGCAATATCAATGAATTACAAATACAAAAATTCATTTAAGTGAAAAAGAATACTATGCAATAATCTACTAAAAAAAGCAATAATCTACTAAAAAAAAATGGATATTCTCAAATAATACTAAGAAAATAGTATTGATTTCTATTTATTTTAATATGTGCGCCTTTGTTTAGAGGATTCTATGTCTAATTATTCAAAATTCTAATTATTCAATAAATTAGATTGATTGATACGAGTGGATTTCCTATTACGATGGATGGAAGAAAGAATGGATAGTCCAATAGCGGCTTCAGCAGCCGCAAGGGCTATAACAAAAATTGCGAAAATATCTCCTTTTAATTGGCGACTATCAAATAGATCAGAAAATGTTACGAGATTTAGATTAATTGAATTCAGTATAAGTTCAAGACATATTAGAGCTCTAACCATGTTTCGGCTTGTGATCAATCCATAGATACCAATCGAAAATAAATAGACACTCAAAAAAAGTACATGCTCAAACATCATTAACTAACTCCTTATCAATCTCGATTCATTTCAATATGAGGGCAAGAATTGAACCGATTCAATTAATTACAATAGAACAATTACACAACAAAAGAGAAAATAAAGGAGGTATTTGTTGGCAGTAGATGGATTTTACTAAATCAAAATTGTGATTCTTTAGTTATTTATTTTAGATTTGCAATTCTTATAATTTGTACTTTTTCTAAGTTTCTTATTGCCGAGCCATAGTAATTGCACCTATTAAAGAAACTAGAAGAATTATGGAAATGAGTTCAAACGGAAGATAAAAATCGGTTGCTAAATGAATTCCAATTTGTTGAACATTATTTATGAGACCCTGTTCTACTATTTGGTTTGATCTTGTAGTCCAAAGAATTCCATACCACGACGTATCTGGGATAGTAGTCATTAGCGAAAAAACAATAGTTATACAAACGAGTGAAGTGAACCCATCTCCAATAGTCCAATAATTCTTATCTTTAGACCATTCTGAGCCATTTACGAACATTACAGCGAATATGATCAAGACATTTATGGCTCCCACATAAATAAGAAGTTGTGCGACAGCTACAAAGTAGGAATTTAATAAAAAATAGAATAAGGATATACAAACAAGAACTAATCCCAGCGAAAAGGCAGAATAAATGGGGTTGGTAAGTAATACTACTCCTAGACCCCCTAGTAGAAGAACAAATCCCCCAAATAGCATAAGAATCTCATGTATTGGTCCAGGTAAATCCATTATGGATAAAAAGAAATTAATAGTATAAAATTTTTCATGAACTGACTAAAACTAAAGGATTCAAGGAAGGAAAAAAGGATTTGGGTATTTTTTTGTGTATAAACTGTATAGTTATAAATTATATTATATCACGAAAATCTAGTCTGATTTAAAATAAGAAATAATTTCCAATAAGCAGTAGTTTTTCTTTATAGTTTAATTTTAAAGTTTAATAAAGAATTATTAGATTTTTATAACAAAAAGACAAAATCAAAGTTTAGTAATCAGTAATCGTTCTTGAATTCGAAGATTTTTCTTTGTTTATTTTACTTTCAGACGAATTCCTAATTGTTTGAATTGTGTAATCTCCCATTATGGAGATTGGTAACCGACTTAAAGCAATTTGATTGTAATTCAATTCATGACGATCATAGGTAGAAAGTTCATATTCTTCAGTCATTGATAAACAGCTTGTTGGACAGTACTCAACACAATTGCCACAAAATATACAAACTCCGAAATCAATACTATAATTAAGCAATTGTTTTCTTTTAATATCCTTTTCAAATCTCCAATCCACAACGGGTAAATCTATCGGACATACGCGAACACATACTTCACAAGCAATACATTTATCAAATTCAAAGTGGATTCGCCCTCGGAAACGCTCTGGTGTAATTGATTTTTCATAAGGGTAGTGAATCGTTATAGGTAAACGATTTGTGTGGGATAAGGTAGTTATGAAACTTTGACCTATGTACCTTGTAGCACGTATTGTTTGTTGACCATAACTCATGAACCCAGTTACCATAGGGAACATATTCATTCTAAATATCTATGAAAAAGATATGTTTCTTTCTCTTGTTTGAGAGAGCTTTTGTGTTGAAAATATTCTTACTATTATTGTATTATCTTATTTATAGTGAAACAAGTTGAGAAGAGGTTGTTAATAAGAGATTGCCCAGGGAAATAGGTAAAAGAAATTTCCATCCAAGATTTAATAACTGATCCATTCTCATCCTCGGTAAAGTCCATCTTATTGTGATAGAAATGAAGAGAAATAAATAAGCTTTAGTTAATGTAATAAATATACCCATTGTCATTTCCAAAATTCCAACTGCTTTATTCATTTGGAAAAAATCAAAAAAGGATATATAGGGAATAGAGAAATTCCACCCGCCCAAGTAGAGAACTGTTACAAATAAAGAAGAAACTAATAAATTTAGGTAAGAAACAAGATAAAATAAACCATATTTGATACCGGAATATTCAGTTTGGTAACCTGCTACTAATTCTTCCTCCGCTTCTGGTAAATCAAAGGGTAATCTTTCACATTCTGCCAAAGAAGAAATTAAAAAAACCAGAAAACCTATAGGCTGACGCCAAATATTCCATCCAAAAAAACCGTATTTTGACTGTGCTTCAACTATATCAACTGTACTTGAACTGTTAGATAATCATAGTCGATGATAACATCACAGTTCCCACCGCTATTTCAAAACCGTACATGAAACCTTAGCTTCATACGGCTTCTCTATGATCAGAAAAAAGAAAGGACTGTTTTGTTCCTAGCCCCTGGGGCGTAGATAGAATTAGATAAAATAAAATAAATAGATTTGAAAGTCCTAAATTAGACCAAAGGAATTCCGTCTGCTAGAATAAGAAAAAGCGCTTCCGAATTGATCTCATCCTTTATAATATAATGAAAATTTTTCTTTGTTCAGTAATAACTTAATCTTGGAATAAAACACTTGTTACTTGTTATAGGAATTCAATTAATAAATGGAAAGAGTTGGGTATTAGTTCATGAGCAATTCTGCATGAATATGGATAGAGGAAGGAAATAATGAAAATTTTTTCTAGTGCACTCCATATCTTTTTTACTATTCTTCTTTCCCCAGGGAGGGGGTATTCAAAAAGAAAAAAATGGATAAAGGGTTAATTCGTTCTTGATAGCCATTTCCTTAACAAGTGAATGGGAACATACTCTGGATCGGAATCCGAAGAAAGTACTACTTGATAATTTCTACAAATTGCAAGTCCTTATTATGATTCCTTTTATGGGCAAAAATCTCTAATGTTTTAGATTTTCCATTACTAATCCTTTATGTACTTTAGTGTTCCTAACCCTTCACTAACTTTTGGTGGATTCTTCTTATGGATTATTAAGTTATAGTAATAACTAGGAGTATTCTAGTAATGGAATTCCATATCGTGAATCCTTTATTCTTGGCCGCTTCAAGATATGATGACTAATTAAAAAATATCAACCTTGGGATAAAGAGTTTACACTGCTTATGTTTACTTCCACTTTTTTCTTGTACGTAGGAAATGAGATTTTTTCTTTTTACTACAAATTTTTAAGCTGTTTTGTTTCACTCATATAGCTATCTAGTTTAACTTACCAACCCAAATACTAAATAAGAAAAGGAATATAAATAGTTAATGGATTTTATAGGAAAAAGATCTATTTTAACGAATCACACGTAGAGATATTGCTAGCACACAAAAAGTTAATGGTATTTCATAACTAATGGATTGAGCAGCAGCTCGTAGACCGCCTGAAAAAGAATATTTATTATTTGAGCTATATCCTGCCATAAGAAGACCAATAGGAGCTATACTTGAAATGGCAATCCATAAAAAAACACCAATACTAAGATCGGCTAAAACAAAATGATATCCCAAAGGGATAACTAAAAAACTTAATAAAACTGATATGACTGCTATAGAGGGTCCAATGCTAAATAAAGAAATATCTCCTCGGGATGGCAGAATATCTTCTTTTAAAAGTAGCTTAGTCCCATCTGCTATAGCTTGAAGCAGGCCCAGGGGGCCAGCATATTCAGGACCAATACGTTGTTGTATCGACGCAGATATTTCTCTTTCTAACCACACAATTACGAGTACCTCTATTGTTATTCCCAAAAGGAGGGTCAAAATGGGTAGAATCGATATCAGTCCATAGACTTCTTTTAATAATTCCAATTTCGAAAAAGAATTGATAGTTTCTACCTCTACCCTATCTATTATCATTTCAACGATCAACTTCCCCCATAATGATATCTATACTACCTAATATCGTCATGATATCAGCCAATTTCATTTTTTAACTAGCTGAGGAAGAATTTGCAAATTAATAAACCCGGGTGGACGGATTTTCCATCTCCAGGGAAAAGGCTATCATCTCCTACTAGATAAATCCCTAATTCACCTTTTGGGGCTTCTACTCTTACATAAAGCTCTTGTCTTGACAATTCAAAATTGGGCGAAGGTTTTTTACCAAGAAATTTATACTCAAAATCATTCCATTCAGAATTCTTTTCTTTCTTAAAGCGTCGGACTTCTAAATTCTCATAAGGTCCTCCAGGAATTTTTTCTACAGCTTGTTGAATTATTTTGATGGATTCCCTCATTTCACCAATTCGTACTAAATAGCGAGCTAACGAATCCCCTTCTTTTTGCCATTGGACTTTCCAATCAAATTGGTTGTAAGACTCATAAGGATCTACTTTACGAAGATCCCATTGTATTCCAGAAGCTCGTAACATCGGTCCCGATAAGCCCCAATTTACTGCTTCTTCTCCGCTAATAAAACCTACTCCTTCAACTCGCTCTAAAAAAATTGGATTCTGTGTAATAAGTTGTTGATATTCAACAACTCCGCGTAAAAAATAATCACAGAAATCTAAACATTTATCGATCCATCCATAAGGTAGATCGGCGGCTACTCCTCCGATGCGAAAGTAATTGTGCATCATTCGCATACCTGTAGCAGCTTCAAATAGATCATATATTAATTCTCTCTCTCTAAAAATATAGAAAAAAGGAGTCTGTGCGCCGAGATCCGCCATAAAAGGTCCAAGCCATAGCAAGTGAGAAGCTATCCGGCTTAATTCTAACATAATTACCCTAATATAGCTGGCTCTTTGTGGTATTTGAATATTCTCCAAGAATTCTGGTGCATTTACTGTTATTGCTTCTGTAAACATAGTAGCTAAATAATCCCACCTTGTTACATAAGGTAAGTATTGTATAATAGTTCGGTTTTCCGCGATTTTTTCCATTCCTCTGTGTAAATAGCCTAATATGGGTTCACAATCAATAACATCCTCACCATCGAGAGTAACGATCAGTCGAAGAACACCATGCATTGATGGGTGTTGAGGGCCCATATTGACTATCATGAGATCTTTTCTTGTAAGCGGTAGACTCATATCCTTTCTTCCTTAATTCATTATTCCATGAAAATGGATTATTCCATGAATTCCTCAAAGCGAGGCTCA
>NW_027333458.1:20000-35000 GCF_002575655.3 Aegilops tauschii subsp. strangulata | reverse complement strand
ATTTCACTTCCTAGCACTTCCTATCATTTAATATCCATCCCTTTGGTCTTATTGACATAAGAGATGTCATTTATAGTCTATCTCTTTCTATATATGGAAAGTCAAGAAATTCTCATCGAAACATCGAGAAATTGTGCATATAGAAAACTCTAAAGAAAGAAAAAAAGGAGACCCATGCCATGATTTTCAAATCTTTTCTATTTAGTAGTCTAAGTTTCTCGATGAGGATAATTAATTCGGTCGTTGTGGTCGGACTCTATTATGGATTTCTGACTACATTCTCCATAGGTCCCTCTTAGATCTTCTTTCTCCAATCTTGGATTAGGGAAGAAGGAGATATTCGCGACTACTGGCGATTTCATTATGGGGCAGCTCATGATCTTCATATCGATCTATTATCCACCTCTGTATCTATTCTTTCTTAGCTAAACAGGTGGAAGATCTATCCAATTTGGTTATATTATATCATGGACTCGAAAAACGGATCTGAATTTGACTGAAATGCACGATCTTCACAGGTATCACTTTTCACGATACCTAAAAGGTGGAATAGCGATTTTCGAACCATTTCCTATAAGAGAATGGTTTCCATTACTTTGAGAAATGGATTCTTATATCAAACTATAGCTATTGCATTAAAGAAGAAAAGAAACTAATAGAAGTCGAAGACGCGGAATGATAGTGAATAGAGAGAAAGATTCTTCTGATTTTCTTGTTTCTATCTACTAGACGCCGTAGAGAATTGAGAATTTTCATGTCTTTCAATTCTCGTACTCGTAATTGGAAAGTTATGGAAGGAGACCCATCATTTTGCAATGAAAACAACATATAAAACTCTGGACAATTTCGAAATCAGGCCAAGCGTCTTAATACATATGCAAAAAAATGCATTATTGGCCCACCATTGATTAGAAGATTTAGCTTGTATGAATCGCTATTGGTTTGATACGAATAATGACAATCGTTTCAGTATGTTAAGGATACAGATGTATCCACAATTCATTTAGAGTTACTTAATAGTCTATTTCTTATACCATATCTCTATCCCGTGAAATTCTCGAGCCAAAAGATGGATGCATATGCTGTGTTTCATTTTGCTAAATGATATCAATTAAATGGTGTATCAATTCCATAAATTGCATATAGCAATAAATAAATCAGCAAAATTCTTTCTAATATTTTAGATAGAAGAAATGTTTCTTCTATCTAAAATATTAGAAAGAATGTACCCTTCTATCCAAATCCAATTTGCATCGATAAAATAAATCCAAATTCCAGTAGTAGATGAATAATTGCAAATTTGTGTGTGTACGAGATTAGAATAACTTCAAAATAACTGACATAATTTTGTATTTTTCCTGATCAGAAAAATACATGAAAAAGAAAGGAGGTAGAAAAATTTTTGGATTTATGGTTAAAGAAGAAAAAGAAGAAAACAGGGGTTCTGTTGAATTTCAAGTATTCAGTTTCACCAATAAGATACGGAGACTTGCTTCACATTTGGAATTACACAAAAAAGATTTTTCATCGGAAAGAGGTCTACGAAGACTTTTGGGAAAACGTCGACGTTTGCTGGCTTATTTGGCAAAGAAAAATAGAGTACGTTATAAGAAATTAATCGGTCAGTTGAATATTCGGGAGCAGTAATTTAATCGTTCAAATTTTTTTCTTGTTTTATTATTTTTTTAGTAGTCTTATAGTAGTCTTAGATTTTTCATTTTGATGAGCCTCGCTTTGAGGAATTCATGGAATAATCCATTTTCATGGAATAATGAATTAAGGAAGAAAGGATATGAGTCTACCGCTTACAAGAAAAGATCTCATGATAGTCAATATGGGCCCTCAACACCCATCAATGCATGGTGTTCTTCGACTGATCGTTACTCTCGATGGTGAGGATGTTATTGATTGTGAACCCATATTAGGCTATTTACACAGAGGAATGGAAAAAATCGCGGAAAACCGAACTATTATACAATACTTACCTTATGTAACAAGGTGGGATTATTTAGCTACTATGTTTACAGAAGCAATAACAGTAAATGCACCAGAATTCTTGGAGAATATTCAAATACCACAAAGAGCCAGCTATATTAGGGTAATTATGTTAGAATTAAGCCGGATAGCTTCTCACTTGCTATGGCTTGGACCTTTTATGGCGGATCTCGGCGCACAGACTCCTTTTTTCTATATTTTTAGAGAGAGAGAATTAATATATGATCTATTTGAAGCTGCTACAGGTATGCGAATGATGCACAATTACTTTCGCATCGGAGGAGTAGCCGCCGATCTACCTTATGGATGGATCGATAAATGTTTAGATTTCTGTGATTATTTTTTACGCGGAGTTGTTGAATATCAACAACTTATTACACAGAATCCAATTTTTTTAGAGCGAGTTGAAGGAGTAGGTTTTATTAGCGGAGAAGAAGCAGTAAATTGGGGCTTATCGGGACCGATGTTACGAGCTTCTGGAATACAATGGGATCTTCGTAAAGTAGATCCTTATGAGTCTTACAACCAATTTGATTGGAAAGTCCAATGGCAAAAAGAAGGGGATTCGTTAGCTCGCTATTTAGTACGAATTGGTGAAATGAGGGAATCCATCAAAATAATTCAACAAGCTGTAGAAAAAATTCCTGGAGGACCTTATGAGAATTTAGAAGTCCGACGCTTTAAGAAAGAAAAGAATTCTGAATGGAATGATTTTGAGTATAAATTTCTTGGTAAAAAACCTTCGCCCAATTTTGAATTGTCAAGACAAGAGCTTTATGTAAGAGTAGAAGCCCCAAAAGGTGAATTAGGGATTTATCTAGTAGGAGATGATAGCCTTTTCCCCTGGAGATGGAAAATCCGTCCACCCGGGTTTATTAATTTGCAAATTCTTCCTCAGCTAGTTAAAAAAATGAAATTGGCTGATATCATGACGATATTAGGTAGTATAGATATCATTATGGGGGAAGTTGATCGTTGAAATGATAATAGATAGGGTAGAGGTAGAAACTATCAATTCTTTTTCGAAATTGGAATTATTAAAAGAAGTCTATGGACTGATATCGATTCTACCCATTTTGACCCTCCTTTTGGGAATAACAATAGAGGTACTCGTAATTGTGTGGTTAGAAAGAGAAATATCTGCGTCGATACAACAACGTATTGGTCCTGAATATGCTGGCCCCCTGGGCCTGCTTCAAGCTATAGCAGATGGGACTAAGCTACTTTTAAAAGAAGATATTCTGCCATCCCGAGGAGATATTTCTTTATTTAGCATTGGACCCTCTATAGCAGTCATATCAGTTTTATTAAGTTTTTTAGTTATCCCTTTGGGATATCATTTTGTTTTAGCCGATCTTAGTATTGGTGTTTTTTTATGGATTGCCATTTCAAGTATAGCTCCTATTGGTCTTCTTATGGCAGGATATAGCTCAAATAATAAATATTCTTTTTCAGGCGGTCTACGAGCTGCTGCTCAATCCATTAGTTATGAAATACCATTAACTTTTTGTGTGCTAGCAATATCTCTACGTGTGATTCGTTAAAATAGATCTTTTTCCTATAAAATCCATTAACTATTTATATTCCTTTTCTTATTTAGTATTTGGGTTGGTAAGTTAAACTAGATAGCTATATGAGTGAAACAAAACAGCTTAAAAATTTGTAGTAAAAAGAAAAAATCTCATTTCCTACGTACAAGAAAAAAGTGGAAGTAAACATAAGCAGTGTAAACTCTTTATCCCAAGGTTGATATTTTTTAATTAGTCATCATATCTTGAAGCGGCCAAGAATAAAGGATTCACGATATGGAATTCCATTACTAGAATACTCCTAGTTATTACTATAACTTAATAATCCATAAGAAGAATCCACCAAAAGTTAGTGAAGGGTTAGGAACACTAAAGTACATAAAGGATTAGTAATGGAAAATCTAAAACATTAGAGATTTTTGCCCATAAAAGGAATCATAATAAGGACTTGCAATTTGTAGAAATTATCAAGTAGTACTTTCTTCGGATTCCGATCCAGAGTATGTTCCCATTCACTTGTTAAGGAAATGGCTATCAAGAACGAATTAACCCTTTATATCCATTTTTTCTTTTTGAATACCCCCTCCCTGGGGAAAGAAGAATAGTAAAAAAGATATGGAGTGCACTAGAAAAAATTTTCATTATTTCCTTCCTCTATCCATATTCATGCAGAATTGCTCATGAACTAATACCCAACTCTTTCCATTTATTAATTGAATTCCTATAACAAGTAACAAGTGTTTTATTCCAAGATTAAGTTATTACTGAACAAAGAAAAATTTTCATTATATTATAAAGGATGAGATCAATTCGGAAGCGCTTTTTCTTATTCTAGCAGACGGAATTCCTTTGGTCTAATTTAGGACTTTCAAATCTATTTATTTTATTTTATCTAATTCTATCTACGCCCCAGGGGCTAGGAACAAAACAGTCCTTTCTTTTTTCTGATCATAGAGAAGCCGTATGAAGCTAAGGTTTCATGTACGGTTTTGAAATAGCGGTGGGAACTGTGATGTTATCATCGACTATGATTATCTAACAGTTCAAGTACAGTTGATATAGTTGAAGCACAGTCAAAATACGGTTTTTTTGGATGGAATATTTGGCGTCAGCCTATAGGTTTTCTGGTTTTTTTAATTTCTTCTTTGGCAGAATGTGAAAGATTACCCTTTGATTTACCAGAAGCGGAGGAAGAATTAGTAGCAGGTTACCAAACTGAATATTCCGGTATCAAATATGGTTTATTTTATCTTGTTTCTTACCTAAATTTATTAGTTTCTTCTTTATTTGTAACAGTTCTCTACTTGGGCGGGTGGAATTTCTCTATTCCCTATATATCCTTTTTTGATTTTTTCCAAATGAATAAAGCAGTTGGAATTTTGGAAATGACAATGGGTATATTTATTACATTAACTAAAGCTTATTTATTTCTCTTCATTTCTATCACAATAAGATGGACTTTACCGAGGATGAGAATGGATCAGTTATTAAATCTTGGATGGAAATTTCTTTTACCTATTTCCCTGGGCAATCTCTTATTAACAACCTCTTCTCAACTTGTTTCACTATAAATAAGATAATACAATAATAGTAAGAATATTTTCAACACAAAAGCTCTCTCAAACAAGAGAAAGAAACATATCTTTTTCATAGATATTTAGAATGAATATGTTCCCTATGGTAACTGGGTTCATGAGTTATGGTCAACAAACAATACGTGCTACAAGGTACATAGGTCAAAGTTCATAACTACCTTATCCCACACAAATCGTTTACCTATAACGATTCACTACCCTTATGAAAAATCAATTACACCAGAGCGTTTCCGAGGGCGAATCCACTTTGAATTTGATAAATGTATTGCTTGTGAAGTATGTGTTCGCGTATGTCCGATAGATTTACCCGTTGTGGATTGGAGATTTGAAAAGGATATTAAAAGAAAACAATTGCTTAATTATAGTATTGATTTCGGAGTTTGTATATTTTGTGGCAATTGTGTTGAGTACTGTCCAACAAGCTGTTTATCAATGACTGAAGAATATGAACTTTCTACCTATGATCGTCATGAATTGAATTACAATCAAATTGCTTTAAGTCGGTTACCAATCTCCATAATGGGAGATTACACAATTCAAACAATTAGGAATTCGTCTGAAAGTAAAATAAACAAAGAAAAATCTTCGAATTCAAGAACGATTACTGATTACTAAACTTTGATTTTGTCTTTTTGTTATAAAAATCTAATAATTCTTTATTAAACTTTAAAATTAAACTATAAAGAAAAACTACTGCTTATTGGAAATTATTTCTTATTTTAAATCAGACTAGATTTTCGTGATATAATATAATTTATAACTATACAGTTTATACACAAAAAAATACCCAAATCCTTTTTTCCTTCCTTGAATCCTTTAGTTTTAGTCAGTTCATGAAAAATTTTATACTATTAATTTCTTTTTATCCATAATGGATTTACCTGGACCAATACATGAGATTCTTATGCTATTTGGGGGATTTGTTCTTCTACTAGGGGGGTCTAGGAGTAGTATTACTTACCAACCCCATTTATTCTGCCTTTTCGCTGGGATTAGTTCTTGTTTGTATATCCTTATTCTATTTTTTATTAAATTCCTACTTTGTAGCTGTCGCACAACTTCTTATTTATGTGGGAGCCATAAATGTCTTGATCATATTCGCTGTAATGTTCGTAAATGGCTCAGAATGGTCTAAAGATAAGAATTATTGGACTATTGGAGATGGGTTCACTTCACTCGTTTGTATAACTATTGTTTTTTCGCTAATGACTACTATCCCAGATACGTCGTGGTATGGAATTCTTTGGACTACAAGATCAAACCAAATAGTAGAACAGGGTCTCATAAATAATGTTCAACAAATTGGAATTCATTTAGCAACCGATTTTTATCTTCCGTTTGAACTCATTTCCATAATTCTTCTAGTTTCTTTAATAGGTGCAATTACTATGGCTCGGCAATAAGAAAACTTAGAAAAAGTACAAATTATAAGAATTGCAAATCTAAAATAAATAACTAAAGAATCACAATTTTGATTTAGTAAAATCCATCTACTGCCAACAAATACCTCCTTTATTTTCTCTTTTGTTGTGTAATTGTTCTATTGTAATTAATTGAATCGGTTCAATTCTTGCCCTCATATTGAAATGAATCGAGATTGATAAGGAGTTAGTTAATGATGTTTGAGCATGTACTTTTTTTGAGTGTCTATTTATTTTCGATTGGTATCTATGGATTGATCACAAGCCGAAACATGGTTAGAGCTCTAATATGTCTTGAACTTATACTGAATTCAATTAATCTAAATCTCGTAACATTTTCTGATCTATTTGATAGTCGCCAATTAAAAGGAGATATTTTCGCAATTTTTGTTATAGCCCTTGCGGCTGCTGAAGCCGCTATTGGACTATCCATTCTTTCTTCCATCCATCGTAATAGGAAATCCACTCGTATCAATCAATCTAATTTATTGAATAATTAGAATTTTGAATAATTAGACATAGAATCCTCTAAACAAAGGCGCACATATTAAAATAAATAGAAATCAATACTATTTTCTTAGTATTATTTGAGAATATCCATTTTTTTTAGTAGATTATTGCTTTTTTTAGTAGATTATTGCATAGTATTCTTTTTCACTTAAATGAATTTTTGTATTTGTAATTCATTGATATTGCAATTTGAATATTGCAATAATTTATATTGAAAAGACGATAGCCAATTTATTGGCTAATTCGAATTCGTCTGTACAATTCGTAAAATTCTTTCTTATTTCTTATTGTTGAAATCCAAAATTAAAGTCTCTTGGCTCTCTTCACGCTTTCTCACAAACAGATTAAAAAATAGATTTTTATTTTTGAAGTTTGGATAAACCATTGCTTCGTCTGGTGTCTACAATACATATGACTCATTATAGTACTAATTTCATTTTTACCAGATCGAAAAATTTTATGTTGAAAAGAAAAATTTATAGATCCAATGTCACATTCCGTAAAAATTTACGATACATGTATAGGATGCACTCAATGTGTACGAGCTTGTCCAACAGATGTATTAGAAATGATACCCTGGGATGGATGTAAAGCCAAGCAAATTGCTTCCGCGCCGAGAACCGAAGATTGTGTGGGTTGTAAGAGATGTGAATCTGCCTGCCCGACAGATTTTTTAAGTGTCCGCGTTTATTTAGGGCCTGAAACAACACGTAGCATGGCTCTATCTTATTGATACGTTACAAAAAACTTCACTCGAATCGTCTGATTCCTCTTTACCGAAGAAGCCTGTGCTCGAAATAATCGAGCACGGGCTTTTCTGGTCAAAACGTATCTTGTCTTTATCACTTTATCATGAGTTATTTTCCTTGGTTAACAATACTTGTTGTTTTGCCGATATTTGCAGGTTCATTAATTTTCTTTTTACCTCATAAGGGAAACAAAGTCGTTAGGTGGTATACTATATCTATTTGTTTATTAGAATTCCTTCTAATGACTTATGCGTTCTGTTATCATTTCCAACTGGAGGATCCCTTAATCCAATTAAAGGAGGATTATAAATGGATAGATGTCTTCGATTTCCACTGGAGATTGGGAATCGATGGACTTTCATTAGGATCTATTTTATTGACAGGATTTATCACTACTTTAGCTACTTTAGCAGCTTGGCCAATTACACGGAATTCGCGATTATTCTATTTCCTGATGCTCGCAATGTATAGTGGTCAAATAGGATTATTTTCTTCGCGAGACCTTTTACTTTTTTTTATCATGTGGGAGTTAGAATTAATTCCTGTTTACTTACTTTTATCCATGTGGGGGGGGAAGAGGCGTCTATATTCAGCTACAAAGTTTATTTTGTATACTGCAGGCGGTTCCATTTTTTTCTTAATCGGAGTTCTGGGTATGGGCTTATATGGTTCCAACGAACCAGGATTAGATTTGGAAAGATTAATTAATCAATCATACCCTGCAACCTTGGAAATACTTTTATATTTTGGCTTCCTTATTGCTTATGCTGTCAAATTGCCGATTATACCCCTACATACGTGGTTACCAGATACCCATGGGGAAGCACATTATAGTACATGTATGCTTTTAGCGGGAATATTATTAAAGATGGGAGCATATGGATTGATTCGGATCAACATGGAATTGTTACCTCATGCTCATTATCTATTTTCGCCCTGGTTAGTAATAATAGGAGCGATCCAAATAATCTATGCAGCTTCAACTTCTCTTGGTCAACGAAATTTCAAAAAAAGAATAGCTTATTCCTCTGTATCTCACATGGGTTTCATAATTATAGGAATTGGTTCCATAACCAACATTGGACTCAATGGAGCTATTTTACAAATATTATCCCATGGATTTATTGGTGCTACACTTTTTTTCTTGGCAGGAACCGCTTCTGATAGAATGCGTCTTGTTTATCTCGAAGAACTGGGGGGAATATCCATCCCAATGCCTAAAATTTTTACCATGTTTAGTAGCTTTTCAATGGCTTCTCTTGCCTTACCAGGAATGAGTGGTTTTGTCGCAGAATTAGTAGTATTTTTTGGACTAATTACTAGTCCAAAATTTCTGTTAATGCCAAAAACACTAATTACTTTTGTAATGGCAATTGGAATGATATTAACTCCTATTTATTTATTATCTATGTTACGCCAGATGTTCTATGGATACAAGCTATTTAATGTTCCAAACGCAAATTTTGTGGATTCTGGACCACGAGAACTCTTTATTTTAATCTGTATCTTTTTACCAGTAATAGGAATTGGTATTTATCCAGATTTTGTTCTCTCCCTATCCGTTGACAGGGTAGAGGCTCTCTTATCCAATTATTATCCTAAATAGGTTTGCTTTTTTTTACTCGTCTGCTCTATTAATGCAGAAATAAGTAAAAAAGTATAATTAGATCTATCTCGAATTTTGAGAACCCTTTGAGAAGGCGTTCAAGGGGTTCTCAAATAAAACATAAAAGTAAAAACCTTCATTTCATGAAGGTTTTATTTTATGTAATCATTTAGGTGTTAATGTAAACGAACCATAACTATGTAAGCCTATTCCTAATAGATTTATACCAAAATAACAAATCCAAATTATAAGAAATCCTATCGAAGCTATAAGTGCAGAATTCGTACCCTTCCAATTTGTATTTGTTCTACTATGTAAATAAATTGCGAATATGGTCCAAGTAATAAATGCCCAAGTTTCCTTAGGATCCCAATTCCAATAGGATCCCCAGGCCTCATTAGCCCATACTGCTCCACAAAGAATACCTACGGTTAAAAGGGTAAATCCTAGGCTAATGACACGATAACTCCAAGAATCCAAACGCTCCGTTAATTGATATTTGTAATAATTTGGAAATGAAGGGACAGAGGTTCTTTTTAAAGCACTTCTTTTTGCATAAAAATATTTAATATCACTAAAGAAAAATGTTTTATTTAAAACATTTTTTTTCTTTTTAGAAAAGAAATGGAAATTATTTCGAAATCTAATGATTAGAATAGCGGCAGATAATAAGGATCCGCACAAAAGAGTTGCATAGCTTAATAACATCATACTGACATGCATCATTAACCACTGAGATTGTAGAGCAGGTACTAGTATCGTGGATTGATGCATTTCAGTTAAAAGACCCGATGTGGCAAAGCCTTGCGTTAAAATAGTACTTGGCGTAGTTATTGTGCTTAAATCATTTTTAGAGTTCTGTATTTTAGGAATGGTATGAAGAATATACAGGGCCCATGAAAGGAAGATCAATGACTCATATAAATTACTTAATGGAAAATGTCCCGAGGAAGCCCAACGAGAAACTAAGAATCCTGTTATAGAGAAAAAAGTAACTATCATTCCTTTTTCTGACGAATCACGTAATCCTCCAAGTTCACGAACTAATAAGGTTATAAAATGAATCGTAATCACAATTGAAATCGTTGAGAAAGAGATATGAGTTAGTATATGTTCTAAAGTTGCAAATAGCATAAGGGGAAGGTCCCATTACAAAATTGTAAATTTCGAATTGATTTCTAATCTATTGTATTCTTTTTCAAGAATGCCGCCACTCGGATTCGAACCGAGATGCTTGAGCACTGCTTCCTAAGAGCAGCGTGTCTACCAATTTCACCATGGCGGCTAACTTCAAATAATAGGTAACTTAAAAGAATAATAGCTATTATCTTGGGAATCGTCGATATTGGGAAAGTCCATAAAATTTAGGAACATTAGAGTTTTCATTAAAATAGACTTCGTTTGGTAGTATCGTTTCCATTTTTTTTTTACAATAAACTCTTGCTTTGCCCAATAGAAACACAAACACTGCTTGAAAGAGTTGGAATTTCTTTTTTCTAACTTGCAATTGTAGAACTAATTTTTTCTAATTAATTTCTCGTTTACATTTTGAAAATTCTTTCAATACAATGAAAAAAATCCAAAAGGGTTTCTATTTAATGATGAAATTAAAATGGATAAATGGAAAAGGCTTTTTGGATTTTTTAAAAATTTCTAGAATGAAAGTCTTTATGCTCTTATTAATAAGATTTACTAACCTTATGATTTTGGAGAAGATAGGTGGAAGTTGTAAGTCCTATTGTAAGAATACTCCACTTTTCATAATTTTCATAATAGAATATGAGGATTCTATTATGAAAATTATGAAAAGTTCATTGATAGGAAAAGAATACTTAGCACACAGTATACCAAACAAAACTTTTTTTTCTTGTATATATAAGATAAGAGGGGTTTTTTGTTCTAAGAATATTGTACCGAGTAATTCGACACATAAAAGTACATTCAAAGAAGAATCAAAATTATTAAATAATTGGAATTCTTTTTTGATAAGTCAATTCATATTATTCCAAAATCTTATTATTTGTTTGTTGCCCAGAAAAACCCTTTGGTTTTGGATGCTCATTACCGCTCGAAAATGATCTTGATTTTACTAAAGAATAAGATTGTACTATGGAAAAATAAGTCTTTTTCTTCCAAATATTTTTACGAATACGCTTTTTTGACATTGAAGTACGTTTTTTTGGAACTGCCATTCAAAAAGGAAATTACTTTTTTCTAGTTGTATGTGAAAGACATCTATTGCTGCAAATCAATCCTTCTTTCTTCTTTTTATTAGTATTTATACTTAGATACTGAAAGATACTTAAATTTTGAATTATTTTTTACTTCATTTTGTCTAATGCGGATAAGACAACAAGAATTTTTTAACATTTTTTCTTTATATATTTTATACTTGTTTTTTAATAATATAGAATATATAGAAAGGTTTCTCATTTAAATCTATTTATATCTATTTATATATCAAGTATACTCCATATATAGATATATGGTATGGAAGCCTATCCCCCATATAAGATAAGACGGGGGGATAAAAAGAAGGGAAAATGAAAATAGTTAATTAAGTTCAGAATGGTATTCCATAAAGGAAAGGAATTCCAATCAAAACAAAAAATACTGAGTCTCTTAAACAAGACATTCTAAAACTTAGGTAATTTATAGTCATTAGGATTTTAGTTCTATATGAAGTAAGGACTATTCGATAATTTCTTATAAACATAGGTTTTCATTGGAATTCACTCAATCAGTTAATTATGGAACAAGAGAGCTGTTTCATCTTTGTTTTAAAGAAATATAAAAATGAATTATGAATAGAAAGTAAAATGATTCCACTTTTTTTTTTTATTTTTATAAATATCTTTATTTAGTTAATAAAATAACTAGGTAACGAAGTTATTTTATTAACTTTTTTAATTTAACCAACTAAACCCATTCTTAATTTTTAATTATTTCAATGAGATAAATTTTGGAAAAATTAAGAATTTCAGTATTTTTTCTTATTCTTTTTATTTATTCTTTCAGAAAGAGATAAGAATTGGTTTGGTGAATCGGAAACAATTTTATAGAAAAATTGAAGTAAAAATTGAAGTAAAAATTGCAATTTCTTTTCTTATGGAACATACATATCAATATGCATGGGTAATCCCTCTTCTCCCACTTCCAGTTATTATGTCAATGGGATTTGGCCTTATTCTTATTCCTACAGCAACAAAAAATCTTCGTCGCATATGGGCTTTTCCTAGTGTTTTACTCTTAAGTATAGCTATGGTATTCTCAGTTCAACTGTCTATTCAACAAATAAATGGAAGTTCGATCTATCAATATCTATGGTCTTGGACCGTCAATAATGATTTTTCTTTAGAATTTGGATACTTGATTGACCCACTTACTTCTATTATGTTAATGCTAATTACTACTGTAGGAATCCTGGTTCTTATTTATAGTGATGGTTATATGTCTCACGATGAAGGATATTTGAGATTTTTTGTTTATATAAGTTTTTTCAATACTTCCATGTTGGGATTGGTTACTAGCTCCAATTTGATACAAATTTATTTTTTTTGGGAACTCGTGGGAATGTGTTCTTATTTATTGATAGGCTTTTGGTTTACACGACCAATCGCAGCGAGTGCTTGTCAAAAAGCTTTTGTAACTAATCGTGTAGGGGATTTTGGTCTATTATTAGGAATTTTAGGTTTTTTTTGGATAACAGGTAGTTTAGAGTTTAGGGATTTGTTCAAAATAGCTAATAACTGGATTCCTAATAATGGAATTAACTCTTTACTTACTACTTTGTGTGCTTTTTTATTATTCCTTGGTGCAGTTGCGAAATCCGCACAATTCCCTCTTCACGTATGGTTACCCGATGCTATGGAAGGGCCCACTCCTATTTCGGCTCTTATACACGCAGCAACTATGGTTGCTGCGGGAATTTTTCTTCTAGCTCGACTTCTTCCTCTTTTCATATCTTTACCTTTGATAATGAGTTTTATTTCTTTAGTAGGTACAATAACACTATTCTTAGGAGCTACTTTAGCTCTTGCTCAGAGAGATATTAAAAGAAGCTTAGCCTATTCTACAATGTCTCAATTGGGTTATATGATGTTAGCTCTAGGTATAGGTTCTTATCAAGCTGCTTTATTCCATTTGATCACTCATGCTTATTCAAAAGCTTTATTGTTCTTGGGATCCGGATCCGTTATTCATTCAATGGAACCTCTTGTTGGATATTCACCAGATAAAAGTCAAAATATGGTTCTTATGGGCGGTTTAAGAAAATACATTCCAATCACAAGAACTACTTTTTTATGGGGTACACTTTCTCTTTGTGGTATTCCACCTCTTGCTTGTTTCTGGTCCAAAGATGAAATCCTTAGTAATAGTTGGTTGTATTCGCCCTTTTTTGGAATAATAGCCTCCTTTACTGCAGGATTAACTGCCTTTTATATGTTTCGGATATATTTACTTACATTTGATGGGTATTTGCGTGTTCATTTTCAAAATTACAGTAGCACTAAAGAGAGTTCCTTGTATTCAATATCCTTATGGGGAAAAAGGATACCCAAAGGAGTGAATAGGGATTTCGTTTTATCAACAACGAAGAGTGGAGTTTCTTTTTTTCACAAAATATACCAAAAATTCAAGGTAATACAAGAAATAGGATAGGATCCTTTACTACGTCTTTTGGGGCTAAAAACACTTTTGCCTATCCGCATGAAACGGGAAATACTATGTTATTTCCTCTTCTTATATTACTACTTTTCACTTTGTTCATTGGATTCATAGGAATCTCTTTTGATAATGGAGGAATTGGTAATGGAATAGCAGAGTTAACCATATTATCAAAGTGGTTAACTCCCTCAATAAACTTTACCCAGGAAAGTTCTAATTCTTTTGTAAATTCATATGAATTTATTACTAATGCAATTTCTTCTGTAAGTCTAGCTATCTTTGGTTTATTCATAGCATATATCTTCTATGGATCCGCTTATTCTTTTTTTCAGAATTTGGATTTAATAAACTCTTTTTACAAAGGAAATCCTAAAAAAGAATTTTTAGATCAAGTAAAAAAAAATATATACAGTTGGTCATATAATCGTGGTTATATAGATATTTTCTATACTAGGGTCTTTATTTACCCTCGGTATAAGAGGGTTAACCGAACTCACGGAGTTTTTTGATAAGGGTGTTATTGATGGAATTACCAATGGAGTGGGTCTTGCTAGTTTTTGTATAGGAGAGGAAATTAAATATGTAGGGGGAGGTCGAATCTCGTCTTATTTATTCTTTTTTTTATGTTATGTATCTGTGTTTTTATTCTTTTTTCTTTCTTAAGTTAAGGAATTTACAACTCCCTTTCTACAATCTCTCTATATCCTTGTTACATAAGGTAAGTATTGTATAATAGTTCGGTTTTCCGCGATTTTTTCCATTCCTCTGTGTAAATAGCCTAATATGGGTTCACAATCAATAACATCCTCACCATCGAGAGTAACGATCAGTCGAAGAACACCATGCATTGATGGGTGTTGAGGGCCCATATTGACTATCATGAGATCTTTTCTTGTAAGCGGTAGACTCATATCCTTTCTTCCTTAA
>NW_027333458.1:0-2500 GCF_002575655.3 Aegilops tauschii subsp. strangulata | reverse complement strand
TGACTGCAATCTTTTTCTGTCGGTAAGGATTGCACCAGAGCACCTTCTACTTCTAATAGGCCATGAACTATAGATAGAGAAGAATCATTCTGAGCGAGTACATAAGAAGCGATCCACTTTTTTTCATCGGTTCCAGGGGAAGACCAAAGATCTTGCGCGGCAGGTCCGCCAGAAAAACTCAAAAGAGAAAGAAGTCTCGTTAATCTCTTCATGCTCGTTCCAAGTTCGAAGTACCTTTTGGCCAAAGAAAAACCCGCTTCCTGACACGATTGCCTCTTTATCTTTATATAGATAGATTCTATGGGGTTATTACTTAGTAAGTCTATTTTGTACAAGAGCCCCTCCTATCTGATAGAAAAGGGTCCCATGATCCCGAGCCGATCTTACCTTGGCTCGCAAACCCCAAGTTTGTCTATGAAGAGCTAATCTAATTGTATTTTTTTCTAGAATGGATTTCTTATGTGGAATACTAATGGATAGGGCTTCGTTGCTAAGTGCTACAAGATCTAGTGCACTGGAACTCGTGGTTATGGACCCGAATCCTTTAGTATGGAACATTGTCTTTTCCAAGTAAAAACCCCTAGTATATGAAAGAATGAAAAGGTGCTTTCGTTCTTGTGGAATAAGAAGCCCTCGTACCTTAATGAAAGGAAAATCGTAATTTTTCGTTAGGTATTTGACCAAATAGGATCGTCCAGTTCCTACAGAACCTATCACTAAAATACCCGATAGGGCTAAGCGGAACGAAAAGGGTTTTCCATGAGATGGTAAATGAAAACGATTAGTCCCACACGAGGTTTGGGAATAAGTGATTGTCTGATAATGAGCAAGGAATATACGTCTTTCTGCTAAAGAGGATCTATTAAACTCATAATTCATTAGATCCTTGTTATCAATGCCAACTAGGTATCATAAGTAAATGGATCCCGGTTGTTCAATCCTTTGATAACCAAGGTCATTCTTTGCTAAAGAGAAATGATCACTATGAGTCAGACTCAATAGAATTGGATCCATTCCAAATAGCGAGAATTAGGATTCTTGATCCCTCTCAATCTCTCTTTCAATTCGAGGATCCAGAGAGGTGTTTTCATAGTCATCTCCGAATATTTGCCATCTCGGAATATTTTCGATTTCATTTTTCTATGATATGTCTTTCTATATGAAAATTGGTTATTTACGATGTACGATGATCCCTGTTAAGCATCCATGGCTGAATGGTTAAAGCGCCCAACTCATAATTGGTAAATTTGCGGGTTCAATTCCTGCTGGATGCACACGAACGGGAACATTCCATAAGTCTATTGGAACTGGCTCTCTATCCATGGAATCTCATCCATCATCCATACATAACGAATTGGTATGGTATATTCATACCATAACATAAGAACAATAAGAACTCGAATTCTTATCGATACTGGAACTCAGAGCATAGGAGGGAAAGTCGATTTATGGATGGAATCAAATACGCAGTATTTACAGAAAAAAGTCTTCGTTTATTGGGAAAGAATCAATATACTTTTAATGTCGAATCGGGATTCACTAAGACAGAAATAAAGCATTGGGTCGAACTCTTCTTTGGTGTTAAGGTGGTAGCTGTGAATAGCCATCGACTACCTGGAAAAGGTAGAAGAATAGGACCTATTCTGGGCCATACAATGCATTACAGACGTATGATCATTACCCTTCAACCGGGTTATTCTATTCCACTTCTAGATAGAGAAAAAAACTAAAGGAGAATACTTAATAATACGGCGAAACATTTATACAAAACACCTATCCCGAGCACACGCAAGGGAACCGTAGACAGGCAAGTGAAATCCAATCCACGAAATAATTTGATCCATGGACGGCACCGTTGTGGTAAAGGTCGTAATTCCAGAGGAATCATTACCGCAAGGCATAGAGGGGGAGGTCATAAGCGCCTATACCGTAAAATAGATTTTCGACGGAATCAAAAAGACATATCTGGTAGAATCGTAACCATAGAATACGACCCTAATCGAAATGCATACATTTGTCTCATACACTATGGGGATGGTGAGAAGAGATATATTTTACATCCCAGAGGGGCTATAATTGGAGATACTATTGTTTCTGGTACAAAAGTTCCTATATCAATGGGAAATGCCCTACCTTTGAGTGCGGTTTGAACTATTGATTTACGTAATTGGAAGTAACCAATTAGGTTTACGACGAAACCTAGAAATCGATCACTGATCCAATTTGACTACCTCTACGGGATAGACCTCAACAGAAAACTGTTGAGTAACGGCAGCAAGTGATTGAGTTCAGTAGTTCCTCATAGAAAATTATTGGCTCTAGAGATATGGTAATATGGAGAAGACAAAATTGTTTGAAGCACGCACAGAACCGGAAGCGCCCCTTGTTTCAAAGAGAGGAGGACGGGTTATTCACATTTAATTTGATGGTCAGAGGCAAATTGAAAGCTAAGCAGTGGTAATTAAGACCCCCGGGGGAAAATAGGGATGTCTCCTACGTT
>NW_027333457.1:0-25042 GCF_002575655.3 Aegilops tauschii subsp. strangulata | reverse complement strand
CGTTTTGTACACGAAGTGCATCCAGTTTTCGCCGTAACCCTCTCAACTTTCTTGCACATGCTATGTGGATGAAATGATGATATCATGCCAACTTTCAACCTTTTCAGAGTTCATTTGAAATGCTTTTCAATTTTAGGGCCTAATAGCTCAAAATAATTAGTAAATGCATGAAAAATAACAAATGAAGTCAGAAAGGATTGAAAAATGATGATGTGGCTTTGGATGGTGCATTTTGAACACATCAAAAGTCAGGAGTTCAAATAAGTTTTAAAAAATGAAATCCCTTTGTAACAGACGAGTTTCCGGATGAGATCCTGATACTTTGAAAGAGATTGTCCGTTTTGTACACGAAGTGCATCCAGTTTTTGCCGTAACCCTCTCAACTTTCTTGCACATGCTATGTGGATGAAATGATGATATCATGCCAACTTTCAACCTTTTCAGAGTTCATTTGAAATTCTTTTCAATTTTACGGTCTTATAGCTCAAAATAATTAGTAAATGCATGAAAAATAACAAATGAAGTCAGAAAGGATTGAAAAATGATGATGTGGCTTTGAATGGTGCATTTTGAACACACAAAAAGTCAGGAGTTCAAATAAGTTTTAAAAAATGAAATCCCTTTGTAACAGACGAGTTTCCGGATGAAATCCTGATACTTTGAAAGAGATTGTCCGTTTTGTACACGAAGTGCATCCAGTTTTTGCCGTAACCCTCTCAACTTTCTTGCACATGCTATGTGGATGAAATGATGATATCATGCCAACTTTCAACCTTTTCAGAGTTCATTTGAAATGCTTTTCAATTTTAGGGTCTTATAGCTCAAAATAATTAGTAAATGCATGAAAAATAACAAATGAAGTCAGAAAGGATTGAAAAATGATGATGTGGCTTTGAATGGTGCATTTTGAACACACAAAAAGTCAGTAGTTCAAATAAGTTTTAAAAAATGAAATCCCTTTGTAACAGACGAGTTTCCGGATGAGATCCTGATACTTTGAAAGAGATTGTCCGTTTTGTACACGAAGTGCATCCAGTTTTTGCCGTAACCCTCTCAACTTTCTTGCACATGCTATGTGGATGAAATGATGATATCATGCCAACTTTCAACCTTTTCAGAGTTCATTTGAAATGCTTTTCAATTTTAGGGCCTAATAGCTCAAAATAATTAGTAAATGCATGAAAAATAACAAATGAAGTCAGAAAGGATTGAAAAATGATGATGTGGCTTTGAATGGTGCATTTTGAACACACAAAAAGTCAGTAGTTCAAATAAGTTTTAGAAAATGAAATCCCTTTGTAACAGACGAGTTTCCGGATGAAATCCTGATACTTTGAAAGAGATAGTCCGTTTTGTACACGAAGTGCATCCAGTTTTTGCCGTAACCCTCTCAACTTTCTTGCACATGCTATGTGGATGAAATGATGATATCATGCCAACTTTCAACCTTTTCAGAGTTCATTTGAAATGCTTTTCAATATTAGGGTCTTATGGCTCAAAATAATTAGTAAATGCATGAAAAATAACAAATGAAGTCAGAAAGGATTGAAAAATGATGATGTGGCTTTTAATGGTGCATTTTGAACACATAAAAAGTCAGGAGCTCAAATAAGTTAAAAAAATGAAATCCGTTTGTAACAGACGAGTTTCCGGATGAGATCCTGATACTTTGAAAGAGATTGTCCGTTTTGTACACGAAGTGCATCCAGTTTTTGCCGTAACCCTCTCAACTTTCTTGCACATGCTATGTGGATGAAATGATGATATCATGCCAACTTTCAACCTTTTCAGAGTTCATTTCAAATGCTTTTCAATTTTAGGGTCTTATAGCTCAAAATAATTAGTAAATGCATGAAAAATAACAAATGAAGTCAGAAAGGATTGAAAAATGATGATGTGGCTTTGAATGGTGCATTTTGAAGACACAAAAAGTCAGGAGTTCAAATAAGTTTTAAAAAAATGAAATCCCACGAGTTTCCGGATGAGATCCTGATACTTTGAAAGATATTGTCCGTTTTGTACACGAAGTGCATCCAGTTTTTGCCGTAACCCTCTCAACTTTCTTGCACATGCTATGTGGATGAAATGATGATATTATGCCAACTTTCAACCTTTTAAGAGTTCATTTGAAATGCTTTTCAATTTTAGGGTCTTATAGCTCAAAATAATTAGTAAATGCATGAAAAATAACAAATGAAGTCAGAAAGGATTGAAAAATGATGATGTGGCTTTGAATGGTGCATTTTGAACACACAAAAAGTCACTAGTTCAAATAAGTTTTAAAAAATGAAATCCCTTTGTAACAGACGAGTTTCCGGATGAAATCCTGATACTTTGAAAGAGATTGTCCGTTTTGTACACGAAGTGCATCCAGTTTTTGCCGTAACCCTCTCAACTTTCTTGCACATGCTATGTGGATGAAATGATGATATGATGCGAACTTTCAACCTTTTCAGAGTTCATTTTAAAAGCTTTTCAATTTTAGGGTCTTATAGCTCAAAATAATTAGTAAATGCATGAAAAATAACAAATGAAGTGAGAAAGGATTGAAAAATGATGATGTGGCTTTGAATGGTGCATTTTGAACACATAAAAAGTCAGGAGTTCAAATAAGTTTTAAAAAATGAAATCCCTTTGTAACAGACGAGTTTCCGGATGAGATCCTGATACTTTGAAAGAGATTGTCCGTTTTGTATACGAAGTGCATCCAGTTTTTGCCGTAACCCTCTCAACTTTCTTGCACATGCTATGTGGATGAAATGATGATATCATGCCAACTTTCAACCTTTTCAGAGTTCATTTGAAATGCTTTTCAATTTTACGGTCTTATAGCTCAAACTAATTAGTAAATGCACGAAAAATAAAAAATGAAGTCAGAAAGGATTGAAATATGATGATGTGGCTTTCAATGGTGCATTTTGAACACACAAAAATCCAGGAGTTCAAATAAGTTTTAAAAAATGAAATCCCTTTGTAACAGACGAGTTTCCGGATGAGATCCTGATACTTTGACAGAGATTGTCCGTTTTGTACACGAAGTGCATCCAGTTTTCGCCGTAACCCTCTCAACTTTCTTGCACATGCTATGTGGATGAAATGATGATATCATGCCAACTTTCAACCTTTTCAGAGTTCATTTGAAATGCTTTTCAATTTTAGGGCCTAATAGCTCAAAATAATTAGTAAATGCATGAAAAATAACAAATGAAGTCAGAAAGGATTGAAAAATGATGATGTGGCTTTGGATGGTGCATTTTGAACACATCAAAAGTCAGGAGTTCAAATAAGTTTTAAAAAATGAAATCCCTTTGTAACAGACGAGTTTCCGGATGAGATCCTGATACTTTGAAAGAGATTGTCCGTTTTGTACACGAAGTGCATCCAGTTTTTGCCGTAACCCTCTCAACTTTCTTGCACATGCTATGTGGATGAAATGATGATATCATGCCACCTTTCAACCTTTTCAGAGTTCATTTGAAATTCTTTTCAATTTTACGGTCTTATAGCTCAAAATAATTAGTAAATGCATGAAAAATAACAAATGAAGTCAGAAAGGATTGAAAAATGATGATGTGGCTTTGAATGGTGCATTTTGAACACACAAAAAGTCAGGAGTTCAAATAAGTTTTAAAAAATGAAATCCCTTTGTAACAGACGAGTTTCCGGATGAAATCCTGATACTTTGAAAGAGATTGTCCGTTTTGTACACGAAGTGCATCCAGTTTTTGCCGTAACCCTCTCAACTTTCTTGCACATGCTATGTGGATGAAATGATGATATCATGCCAACTTTCAACCTTTTCAGAGTTCATTTGAAATGCTTTTCAATTTTAGGGTCTTATAGCTCAAAATAATTAGTAAATGCATGAAAAATAACAAATGAAGTCAGAAAGGATTGAAAAATGATGATGTGGCTTTGAATGGTGCATTTTGAACACACAAAAAGTCAGTAGTTCAAATAAGTTTTAAAAAATGAAATCCCTTTGTAACAGACGAGTTTCCGGATGAGATCCTGATACTTTGAAAGAGATTGTCCGTTTTGTACACGAAGTGCATCCAGTTTTTGCCGTAACCCTCTCAACTTTCTTGCACATGCTATGTGGATGAAATGATGATATCATGCCAACTTTCAACCTTTTCAGAGTTCATTTGAAATGCTTTTCAATTTTAGGGCCTAATAGCTCAAAATAATTAGTAAATGCATGAAAAATAACAAATGAAGTCAGAAAGGATTGAAAAATGATGATGTGGCTTTGAATGGTGCATTTTGAACACACAAAAAGTCAGTAGTTCAAATAAGTTTTAGAAAATGAAATCCCTTTGTAACAGACGAGTTTCCGGATGAAATCCTGATACTTTGAAAGAGATAGTCCGTTTTGTACACGAAGTGCATCCAGTTTTTGCCGTAACCCTCTCAACTTTCTTGCACATGCTATGTGGATGAAATGATGATATCATGCCAACTTTCAACCTTTTCAGAGTTCATTTGAAATGCTTTTCAATATTAGGGTCTTATGGCTCAAAATAATTAGTAAATGCATGAAAAATAACAAATGAAGTCAGAAAGGATTGAAAAATGATGATGTGGCTTTTAATGGTGCATTTTGAACACATAAAAAGTCAGGAGCTCAAATAAGTTAAAAAAATGAAATCCGTTTGTAACAGACGAGTTTCCGGATGAGATCCTGATACTTTGAAAGAGATTGTCCGTTTTGTACACGAAGTGCATCCAGTTTTTGCCGTAACCCTCTCAACTTTCTTGCACATGCTATGTGGATGAAATGATGATATCATGCCAACTTTCAACCTTTTCAGAGTTCATTTCAAATGCTTTTCAATTTTAGGGTCTTATAGCTCAAAATAATTAGTAAATGCATGAAAAATAACAAATGAAGTCAGAAAGGATTGAAAAATGATGATGTGGCTTTGAATGGTGCATTTTGAAGACACAAAAAGTCAGGAGTTCAAATAAGTTTTAAAAAAATGAAATCCCACGAGTTTCCGGATGAGATCCTGATACTTTGAAAGATATTGTCCGTTTTGTACACGAAGTGCATCCAGTTTTTGCCGTAACCCTCTCAACTTTCTTGCACATGCTATGTGGATGAAATGATGATATTATGCCAACTTTCAACCTTTTAAGAGTTCATTTGAAATGCTTTTCAATTTTAGGGTCTTATAGCTCAAAATAATTAGTAAATGCATGAAAAATAACAAATGAAGTCAGAAAGGATTGAAAAATGATGATGTGGCTTTGAATGGTGCATTTTGAACACACAAAAAGTCAGTAGTTCAAATAAGTTTTAAAAAATGAAATCCCTTTGTAACAGACGAGTTTCCGGATGAAATCCTGATACTTTGAAAGAGATTGTCCGTTTTGTACACGAAGTGCATCCAGTTTTTGCCGTAACCCTCTCAACTTTCTTGCACATGCTATGTGGATGAAATGATGATATCATGCCAACTTTCAACCTTTTCAGAGTTCATTTGAAATGCTTTTCAATTTTAGGGTCTTATAGCTCAAAATAATTAGTAAATGCATGAAAAATAACAAATGAAGTCAGAAAGGATTGAAAAATGATGATGTGGCTTTTAATGGTGCATTTTGAACACATAAAAAGTCAGGAGCTCAAATAAGTTTAATAAAATGAAATCCCTTTGTAACAGACGAGTTTCCGGATGAGATCCTGATACTTTGAAAGAGATTGTCTGTTTTGTACACGAAGTGCATCCAGTTTTTGCCGTAACCCTCTCAACTTTCTTGCACATGCTATGTGGATGAAATGATGATATCATGCCAACTTTCAACCTTTTCAGAGTTCATTTGAAATGCTTTTCAATTTTAGGGCTGTATAGCTCAAAATAATTAGTAAATGCATGAAAAATAACAAATGAAGTCAGAAGGGATTGAAAAATGATGATGTGGCTTTGAATGGTGCATTTTGAACACATAAAAAGTCAGGAGTTCAAATAAGTTTTAAAAAATGAAATCCCTTTGTAACAGACGAGTTTCCGGATGAGATCCTGATACTTTGAAAGAGATTGTCCGTTTTGTACACGAAGTGCATCCAGTTTTTGCCGTAACCCTCTCAACTTTCTTGCACATGCTATGTGGATGAAATGATGATATCATGCCAACTTTCAACCTTTTCAGAGTTCATTTGAAATGCTTTTCAATTTTAGGGTCTTATAGCTCAAAATAATTAGTAAATGCATGAAAAATAACAAATGAAGTCAGAAAGGATTGAAAAATGATGATGTGGCTTTGAATGGTGCATTTTGAACACATAAAAAGTCAGGAGTTCAAATAAGTTTTAAAAAATGAAATCCCTTTGTAACAGACGAGTTTCCGGATGAGATCCTGATACTTTGAAAGAGATTGTCCGTTTTGTACACGAAGTGCATCTAGTTTTTGCGGTAACCCTCTCAACTTTCTTGCACATGCTATGTGGATGAAATGATGATATCATGCCAACTTTCAACCTTTTCAGAGTTCATTTGAAATGCTTTTCAATTTTACGGTCTTATAGCTCAAAATAATTAGTAAATGGATGAAAAATAACAAATGAAGTCAGAAAGGATTGAAAAATGATGATGTGGCTTTGAATGGTGCATTTTGAACACACAAAAAGTCAGGAGTTCAAATAAGTTTCAAAAAATGAAATCCCTTTGTAACAGACGATTTTCCGGATGAAATCCTGATACTTTGAAATAGATTGTCCGTTTTGTACACGAAGTGCATCCAGTTTTTGCCGTAACCCTCTCAACTTTCTTGCACATGCTATGTGGATGAAATGATGATATCATGCCATCTTTCAACCTTTTCAGAGTTCATTTGAAATGCTTTTCAATTTTACGGTCCTATAGCTCAAAATAATTAGTAAATGCATGAAAATTAACAAATGAAGTCAGAAAGGATTGAAAAATGATGATGTGGCTTTGAATGGTGCATTTTGAACACATAAAAAGTCAGGAGTTCAAATAAGTTTTAAAAAATGAAATCCCTTTGTAACAGACGAGTTTCCGGATGAGATCCTGATACTTTGAAAGAGATTGTCCGTTTTGTACACGAAGTGCATCCAGTTTTTGCCGTAACCCTCTTAACTTTCTTGCACATGCTATGTGGATGAAATGATGATATCATGCCAACTTTCAACCTTTTCAGAGTTCATTTGAAATGCTTTTCAATTTTAGGGTCTTATAGCTCAAAATAATTAGTAAATGCATGAGAAATAACAAATGAAGTCAGAAAGGATTGAAAAATGATGATGTGGCTTTGAATGGTGCATTTTGAAGACACAAAAAGTCAGGAGTTCAAATAAGTTTAAAAAAATGAAATCCCACGAGTTTCCGGATGAGATCTTGATACTTTGAAAGATATTGTCCGTTTTGTACACGAAGTGCATCCAGTTTTTGCCGTAACCCTCTCAACTTTCTTGCACATGCTATGTGGATGAAATGATGATATTATGCCAACTTTCAACCTTTTAAGAGTTCTTTTGAAATGCTTTTCAATTTTAGGGTCTTATAGCTCAAAATAATTAGTAAATGCATGAAAAATAACAAATGAAGTCAGAAAGGATTGAAAAATGATGATGTGGCTTTGAATGGTGCATTTTGAACACACAAAAGTCAGTAGTTCAAATAAGTTTAAAAAATGAAATCCCTTTGTAACAGACGAGTTTCCGGATGAAATCCTGATACTTTGAAAGAGATTGTCCGTTTTGTACACGAAGTGCATCCAGTTTTTGCCGTAACCCTCTCAACTTTCTTGCACATGCTATGTGGATGAAATGATGATATCATGCCAACTTTCAACCTTTTCAGAGTTCATTTGAAATTCTTTTCAATTTTACGGTCTTATAGCTCAAAATAATTAGTAAATGCATGAAAAATAACAAATGAAGTCAGAAAGGATTGAAAAATGATGATGTGGCTTTGAATGGTGCATTTTGAACACACAAAAAGTCAGGAGTTCAAATAAGTTTTAAAAAATGAAATCCCTTTGTAACAGACGAGTTTCCGGATGAAATCCTGATACTTTGAAAGAGATTGTCCGTTTTGTACACGAAGTGCATCCAGTTTTTGCCGTAACCCTCTCAACTTTCTTGCACATGCTATGTGGATGAAATGATGATATCATGCCAACTTTCAACCTTTTCAGAGTTCATTTGAAATGCTTTTCAATTTAGGGCCTAATAGCTCAAAATAATTAGTAAATGCATGAAAAATATCAAATGAAGTCAGAAAGGATTGAAAAATGATGATGTGGCTTTGAATGGTGCATTTTGAACACACAAAAAGTCAGTAGTTCAAATAAGTTTTAAAAAATGAAATCCCTTTGTAACAGACGTGTTTCCGGATGAAATCCTGATACTTTGAAAGAGATTGTCCGTTTTGTACACGAAGTGCATCCAGTTTTTGCCGTAACCCTCTCAACTTTCTTGCACATGCTATGTGGATGAAATGATGATATCATGCCAACTTTCAACCTTTTCAGAGTTCATTTGAAATGCTTTTCAATATTAGGGTCTTATGGCTCAAAATAATTAGTAAATGCATGAAAAATAACAAATGAAGTCAGAAAGGATTGAAAAATGATGATGTGGCTTTTAATGGTGCATTTTGAACACATAAAAAGTCAGGAGCTCAAATAAGTTAAAAAAATGAAATCCGTTTGTAACAGACGAGTTTCGCGATGAGATCCTGATACTTTGAAAGAGATTGTCCGTTTTGTACACGAAGTGCATCCAGTTTTTGCCGTAACCCTCTCAACTTTCTTGCACATGCTATGTGGATGAAATGATGATATCATGCCAACTTTCAACCTTTTCAGAGTTCATTTGAAATGCATTTCAATTTTAGGGTCTTATAGCTCAAAATAATTAGTAAATGCATGAAAAATAACAAATGAAGTCAGAAAGGATTGAAAAATGATGATGTCGCTTTGAATGGTGCATTTTGAAGACACAAAAAGTCAGGAGTTCAAATAAGTTTTAAAAAAATGAAATCCCAACGAGTTTCCGGATGAGATCCTGATACTTTGAAAGATATTGTCCGTTTTGTACAACGAAGTGCATCCAGTTTTTGCCGTAACCCTCTCAACTTTCTTGCACATGCTATGTGGATGAAATGATGATATTATGCCAACTTTCAACCTTTTAAGAGTTCATTTGAAATGCTTTTCAATTTTAGGGTCTTATAGCTCAAAATAATAGTAAATGCATGAAAAATAACAAATGAAGTCAGAAAGGATTGAAAAATGATGATGTGGCTTTGAATGGTGCATTTTGAACACACAAAAAGTCACTAGTTCAAATAAGTTTTAAAAATGAAATCCCTTTGTAACAGACGAGTTTCCGGATGAAATCCTGATACTTTGAAAGAGATTGTCCGTTTTGTACACGAAGTGCATCCAGTTTTTGCCGTAACCCTCTCAACTTTCTTGCACATGCTATGTGGATGAAATGATGATATGATGCGAACTTTCAACCTTTTCAGAGTTCATTTTAAAAGCTTTAAATTTTAGGGTCTTATAGCTCAAAATAATTAGTAAATGCATGAAAAATAACAAATGAAGTGAGAAAGGATTGAAAAATGATGATGTGGCTTTGAATGGTGCATTTTGAACACATAAAAAGTCAGGAGTTCAAATAAGTTTTAAAAATGAAATCCCTTTGTAACAGACGAGTTTCCGGATGAGATCCTGATACTTTGAAAGAGATTGTCCGTTTTGTATACGAAGTGCATCCAGTTTTTGCCGTAACCCTCTCAACTTTCTTGCACATGCTATGTGGATGAAATGATGATATCATGCCAACTTTCAACCTTTTCAGAGTTCATTTGAAATGCTTTTCAATTTTACGGTCTTATAGCTCAAACTAATTAGTAAATGCACGAAAAATAAAAAATGAAGTCAGAAAGGATTGAAATATGATGATGTGGCTTTCAATGGTGCATTTTGAACACACAAAAATCTAGGAGTTCAAATAAGTTTTAAAAAATGAAATCCCTTTGTAACAGACGAGTTTCCGGATGAGATCCTGATACTTTGACAGAGATTGTCCGTTTTGTACACGAAGTGCATCCAGTTTTTGCCGTAGCCCTCTCAACTTTCTTGCACATGCTATGTGGATGAAATGATGATATCATGCCAACTTTCAACCTTTTCAGAGTTCATTTGAAAATGCTTTTCAATTTTAGGGCCTAATAGCTCAAAATAATTAGTAAATGCATGAAAAATAACAAATGAAGTCAGAAAGGATTGAAAAATGATGATGTGGCTTTGGAATGGTGCATTTTGAACACATCAAAAGGTCAGGAGTTCAAATAAGTTTTAAAAAATGAAATCCCTTTGTAACAGACGAGTTTCCGGATGAGATCCTGATACTTTGAAAGAGATTGTCCGTTTTGTACACGAAGTGCATCCAGTTTTTGCCGTAACCCTCTCAACTTTCTTGCACATGCTATGTGGATGAAATGATGATATCATGCCAACTTTCAAACTTTTCAGAGTTCATTTGAAATTCTTTTCAATTTTACGGTCTTATAGCTCAAAATAATTAGTAAATGCATGAAAAATAACAAATGAAGTCAGAAAGGATTGAAAAATGATGATGTGGCTTTGAATGGTGCATTTTGAACACACAAAAAGTCAGGAGTTCAAATAAGTTTTAAAAAATGAAATCCCTTTGTAACAGACGAGTTTCCGGATGAAATCCTGATACTTTGAAAGAGATTGTCCGTTTTGTACACGAAGTGCATCCAGTTTTTGCCGTAACCCTCTCAACTTTCTTGCACATGCTATGTGGATGAAATGATGATATCATGCCAACTTTCAACCTTTTCAGAGTTCATTTGAAATGCTTTTCAATTTTAGGGCCTAATAGCTCAAAATAATTAGTAAATGCATGAAAAATAACAAATGAAGTCAGAAAGGATTGAAAAATGATGATGTGGCTTTGAATGGTGCATTTTGAACGCACAAAAAGTCAGTAGTTCAAATAAGTTTAAAAAAATGAAATCCCTTTGTAACAGACGAGTTTCCGGATGAAATCCTGATACTTTGAAAGAGATTGTCCGTTTTGTACACGAAGTGCATCCAGTTTTTGCCGTAAACCCTCTCAACTTTTCTTGCACATGCTATGTGGATGAAATGATGATATCATGCCAACTTTCAACCTTTCAGAGTTCATTTGAAATGCTTTTGAATATTAGGGTCTTATGGCTCAAAAATAATAGTAAATGCATGAAAAATAACAAATGAAGTCAGAAAGGATTGAAAAATGATGATGTGGCTTTTAATGGTGCATTTCGAACACATAAAAAGTCAGGAGCTCAAATAAGTTTAAAAAAATGAAATCCGTTTGTAACAGACGAGTTTCCGGATGATCCTGATACTTTGAAAGAGATTGTCCGTTTTGTACACGAAGTGCATCCAGTTTTTGCGTAACCCTCTCAACTTTCTTGCACATGCTATGTGGATGAAATGATGATATTATGCCAACTTTCAACCTTTTCAGAGTTCATTTTAAAAGCTTTTCAATTTTAGGGTCTTATAGCTCAAAATAATTAGTAAATGCATGAAAAATAACAAATGAAGTGAGAAAGGATTGAAAAATGATGATGTGGCTTTGAATGGTGCATTTTGAACACATAAAAAGTCAGGAGTTCAAATAAGTTTTAAAAAATGAAATCCTTTGTAACAGACGAGTTTCCGGATGAGATCCTGATACTTTGAAAGAGATTGTCCGTTTTGTATACGAAGTGCATCCAGTTTTTGCCGTAACCCTCTCAACTTTCTTGCACATGCTATGTGGATGAAATGATGATATCATGCAACTTTCAACTCTTTCAGAGTTCATTTGAAATGCTTTTCAATTTTACGGTCTTATAGCTCAAACTAATTAGTAAATGCACGAAAAATAAAAAATGAAGTCAGAAAGGATTGAAATATGATGATGTGGCTTTCAATGGTGCATTTTGAACACACAAAAATCCAGAGTTCAAATAAGTTTTAAAAAATGAAATCCTTTGTAACAGACGAGTTTCCGGATGAGATCCTGATACTTTGACAGAGATTGTCCGTTTTGTACACGAAGTGCATCCAGTTTTTGCCGTAACCCTCTCAACTTTCTTGCACATGCTATGTGGATGAAATGATGATATCATGCCAACTTTCAACCTTTCAGAGTTCATTTTGAAATGCTTTTCAATTTTAGGGCCTAATAGCTCAAAATAATTAGTAAATGCATGAAAAATAACAAATGAAGTCAGAAAGGATTGAAAAATGATGATGTGGCTTTGGATGGTGCATTTTGAACACATCAAAAGTCAGGAGTTCAAATAAGTTTTAAAAAATGAAATCCCTTTGTAACAGACGAGTTTCCGGATGAGATCCTGATACTTTGAAAGAGATTGTCCGTTTTGTACACGAAGTGCATCCAGTTTTTGCCGTAACCCTCTCAACTTTCTTGCACATGCTATGTGGATGAAATGATGATATCATGCCAACTTTCACCTTTTCAGAGTTCATTGAAATTCTTTTCAATTTTACGGTCTTATAGCTCAAAATAATTAGTAAATGCATGAAAAATAACAAATGAAGTCACAAAGGATTGAAAAATGATGATGTGGCTTTGAATGGTGCATTTTGAACACAAAAAAAGTCAGGAGTTCAAATAAGTTTTAAAAAATGAAATCCCTTTGTAACAGACGAGTTTCCGGATGAAATCTGATACTTTGAAAGAGATTGTCCGTTTTGTACACGAAGTGCATCCAGTTTTTGCCGTAACCCTCTCAACTTTCTTGCACATGCTATGTGGATGAAATGATGATATCATGCCAACTTTCAACCTTTTCAGAGTTCATTTGAAATGCTTTTCAATTTTAGGGCCTAATAGCTCAAAATAATTAGTAAATGCATGAAAAATAACAAATGAAGTCAGAAAGGATTGAAAAATGATGATGTGGCTTTGAATGGTGCATTTTGAACACACAAAAAGTCAGTAGTTCAAATAAGTTTTAAAAAATGAAATCCCTATGTAACAGACGAGTTTCCGGATGAGATCCTGATACTTTGAAAGAGATTGTCCGTTTTGTACACGAAGTGCATCCAGTTTTTGCCGTAACCCTCTCAACTTTCTTGCACATGCTATGTGGATGAAATGATGATATCATGCCAACTTTCAACCTTTTCAGAGTTCATTTGAAATGCTTTTCAATATTAGGGTCTTATGGCTCAAAATAATTAGTAAATGCATGAAAAATAACAAATGAAGTCAGAAAGGATTTTAAAATGATGATGTGGCTTTTAATGGTGCATTTGAACACATAAAAAGTCAGGAGCTCAAATAAGTTAAAAAAATGAAATCCGTTTGTAACAGACGAGTTTCCGGATGAGATCCTGATACTTTGAAAGAGATTGTCCGTTTTGTATACGAAGTGCATCCAGTTTTTGCCGTAACCCCTCTCAACTTTCTTGCACATGCTATGTGGATGAAATGATGATATCATGCCTACTTTCAACCTTTTCAGAGTTCATTTGAAATGCTTTTCAATTTTAGGGTCTTATAGCTCAAAATAATTAGTAAATGCATGAAAAATAACAAATGAAGTCAGAAAGGATTGAAAAAATGATGATGTCGCTTTGAATGGTGCATTTTGAAGACACAAAAAGTCAGGAGTTCAAATAAGTTTAAAAAAAATGAAATCCCACGAGTTTCCGGATGAGATCCTGATACTTTGAAAGATATTGTCCGTTTTGTACACGAAGTGCATCCAGTTTTTGCCGTAACCCTCTCAACTTTCTTGCACATGCTATGTGGATGAAATGATGATATTATGCCAACTTTCAACCTTTTAAGAGTTCATTTGAAATGCTTTTCAATTTTAGGGTCTTATAGCTCAAAATAATTAGTAAATGCATGAAAAATAACAAATGAAGTCAGAAAGGATTGAAAAATGATGATGTGGCTTTGAATGGTGCATTTTGAACACACAAAAAGTCAGTAGTTCAAATAAGTTTTAAAAAATGAAATCCCTTTGTAACAGACGAGTTTCCGGATGAAATCCTGATACTTTGAAAGAGATTGTCCGTTTTGTACACGAAGTGCATCCAGTTTTTGCCGTAACCCTCTCAACTTTCTTGCACATGCTATGTGGATGAAATGATGATATGATGCGAACTTTCAACCTTTTCAGAGTTCATTTGAAAAGCTTTTCAATTTTAGGGTCTTATAGCTCAAAATAATTAGTAAATGCATGAAAAATAACAAATGAAGTGAGAAAGGATTGAAAAATGATGATGTGGCTTTGAATGGTGCATTTTGAACACATAAAAAGTCAGGAGTTCAAATAAGTTTTAAAAATGAAATCCCTTTGTAACAGACGAGTTTCCGGATGAGATCCTGATACTTTGAAAGAGATTGTCCGTTTTGTATACGAAGTGCATCCAGTTTTTGCCGTAACCCTCTCAACTTTCTTGCACATGCTATGTGGATGAAATGATGATATCATGCCAACTTTCAACCTTTTCAGAGTTCATTTGAAATGCTTTTCAATTTTACGGTCTTATAGCTCAAACTAATTAGTAAATGCACGAAAAATAACAAATGAAGTCAGAAAGGATTGAAATATGATGATGTGGCTTTCAATGGTGCATTTTGAACACACAAAAATCCAGGAGTTCAAATAAGTTTTAAAAAATGAAATCCCTTTGTAACAGACGAGTTTCCGGATGAGATCCTGATACTTTGAAAGAGATTGTCCGTTTTGTACACGAAGTGCATCCAGTTTTTGCCGTAACCCTCTCAACTTTCTTGCACATGCTATGTGGATGAAATGATGATATCATGCCAACTTTCAACCTTTTCAGAGTTCATTTGAAATGCTTTTCAATTTTAGGGCCTAATAGCTCAAAATAATTAGTAAATGCATGAAAAATAACAAATGAAGTCAGAAAGGATTGAAAAATGATGATGTGGCTTTGGATGGTGCATTTTGAACACATCAAAAGTCAGGAGTTCAAATAAGTTTTAAAAAATGAAATCCCTTTGTAACAGACGAGTTTCCGGATGAGATCCTGATACTTTGAAAGAGATTGTCCGTTTTGTACACGAAGTGCATCCAGTTTTTGCCGTAACCCTCTCAACTTTCTTGCACATGCTATGTGGATGAAATGATGATATCATGCCAACTTTCAACCTTTTCAGAGTTCATTTGAAATTCTTTTCAATTTTACGGTCTTATAGCTCAAAATAATTAGTAAATGCATGAAAAATAACAAATGAAGTCAGAAAGGATTGAAAAATGATGATGTGGCTTTGAATGGTGCATTTTGAACACACAAAAAGTCAGGAGTTCAAATAAGTTTTAAAAAATGAAATCCCTTTGTAACAGACGAGTTTCCGGATGAAATCCTGATACTTTGAAAGAGATTGTCCGTTTTGTACACGAAGTGCATCCAGTTTTTGCCGTAACCCTCTCAACTTTCTTGCACATGCTATGTGGATGAAATGATGATATCATGCCAACTTTCAACCTTTTCAGAGTTCATTTGAAATGCTTTTCAATTTTAGGGCCTAATAGCTCAAAATAATTAGTAAATGCATGAAAAATAACAAATGAAGTCAGAAAGGATTGAAAAATGATGATGTGGCTTTGAATGGTGCATTTTGAACACACAAAAAGTCAGTAGTTCAAATAAGTTTTAAAAAATGAAATCCCTTTGTAACAGACGAGTTTCCGGATGAAATCCTGATACTTTGAAAGAGATTGTCCGTTTTGTACACGAAGTGCATCCAGTTTTTGCCGTAACCCTCTCAACTTTCTTGCACATGCTATGTGGATGAAATGATGATATCATGCCAACTTTCAACCTTTTCAGAGTTCATTTGAAATGCTTTTCAATTTTAGGGTCTTATAGCTCAAAATAATTAGTAAATGCATGAAAAATAACAAATGAAGTCAGAAAGGATTGAAAAATGATGATGTGGCTTTTAATGGTGCATTTTGAACACATAAAAAGTCAGGAGCTCAAATAAGTTTAATAAAATGAAATCCCTTTGTAACAGACGAGTTTCCGGATGAGATCCTGATACTTTGAAAGAGATTGTCTGTTTTGTACACGAAGTGCATCCAGTTTTTGCCGTAACCCTCTCAACTTTCTTGCACATGCTATGTGGATGAAATGATGATATCATGCCAACTTTCAACCTTTTCAGAGTTCATTTGAAATGCTTTTCAATTTTAGGGCTGTATAGCTCAAAATAATTAGTAAATGCATGAAAAATAACAAATGAAGTCAGAAGGGATTGAAAAATGATGATGTGGCTTTGAATGGTGCATTTTGAACACATAAAAAGTCAGGAGTTCAAATAAGTTTTAAAAAATGAAATCCCTTTGTAACAGACGAGTTTCCGGATGAGATCCTGATAATTTGAAAGAGATTGTCCGTTTTGTACACGAAGTGCATCCAGTTTTTGCCGTAACCCTCTCAACTTTCTTGCACATGCTATGTGGATGAAATGATGATATCATGCCAACTTTCAACCTTTTCAGAGTTCATTTGAAATGCTTTCCAATTTTAGGGTCTTATAGCTCAAAATAATTAGTAAATGCATGAAAAATAACAAATGAAGTCAGAAAGGATTGAAAAATGATGATGTGGCTTTGAATGGTGCATTTTGAACACATAAAAAGTCAGGAGTTCAAATAAGTTTTAAAAAATGAAATCCCTTTGTAAAAGACGAGTTTCCGGATGAGATCCTGATACTTTGAAAGAGATTGTCCGTTTTGTACACGAAGTGCATCCAGTTTTTACCGTAACCCTCTCAACTTTCTTGCACATGCTATGTGGATGAAATGATGATATCATGCCAACTTTCAACCTTTTCAGAGTTCTTTTGAAATGCTTTTCAATTTTACGGTCTTATAGCTCAAAATAATTAGTAAATGCATGAAAAATATCAAATGAAGTCAGAAAGGATTGAAAAATGATGATGTGGCTTTGAATGGTGCATTTTGAACACACAAAAAGTCAGGAGTTCAAATAAGTTTCAAAAAATGAAATCCCTTTGTAACAGACGATTTTCCGGATGAAATCCTGATACTTTGAAAGAGATTGTCCGTTTTGTACACGAAGTGCATCCAGTTTTTGCCGTAACCCTCTCAACTTTCTTGCACATGCTATGTGGATGAAATGATGATATCATGCCATCTTTCAACCTTTTCAGAGTTCATTTGAAATGCTTTTCAATTTTACGGTCCTATAGCTCAAAATAATTAGTAAATGCATGAAAATTAACAAATGAAGTCAGAAAGGATTGAAAAATGATGATGTGGTTTTGAATGGTGCATTTTGAACACATAAAAAGTCAGGAGTTCAAATAAGTTTTAAAAAATGAAATCCCTTTGTAACAGACGAGTTTCCGGATGAGATCCTGATACTTTGAAAGAGATTGTCCGTTTTGTACACGAAGTGCATCCAGTTTTTGCCGTAACCCTCTTAACTTTCTTGCACATGCTATGTGGATGAAATGATGATATCATGCCAACTTTCAACCTTTTCAGAGTTCATTTGAAATGCTTTTCAATTTTAGGGTCTTATAGCTCAAAATAATTAGTAAATGCATGAGAAATAACAAATGAAGTCAGAAAGGATTGAAAAATGATGATGTGGCTTTGAATGGTGCATTTTCAACACATAAAAAGTCAGGAGTTCAAATAAGTTTTAAAAAATGAAATCCCTTTGTAACAGACGAGTTTCCGGATGAGATCCTGATACTTTGAAAGAGATTGTCCGTTTTGTACACGAAGTGCATCCAGTTTTTGCCGTAACCCTCTCAACTTTCTTGCACATGCTATGTGGATGAAATGATGATATCATGCCAACTTTCAACCTTTTCAGAGTTCTTTTGAAATGCTTTTCAATTTTATGGTCTTATAGCTCAAAATAATTAGAAAATGCATGAAAAATAACAAATGAAGTCAGAAAGGATTGAAAAATGATGATGTGGCTTTGAATGGTGCATTTTGAAGACACAAAAAGTCAGGATTTCAAATAAGTTTTAAAAAATGAAATCCCACGAGTTTCCGGATGAGATCCTGATACTTTGAAACAGATTGTCCGTTTTGTACACGAAGTGCATCCAGTTTTTGCCGTAACCCTCTCAACTTTCTTGCACATGCTATGTGGATGAAATGATGATATTATGCCAACTTTCAACCTTTTAAGAGTTCATTTGAAATGCTTTTGAATTTTAGGGTCTTATAGCTCAAAATAACTAGTAAATGCATGAAAAATAACAAATGAAGTCAGAAAGGATTGAAAAATGATGATGTGGCTTTGAATGGTGCATTTTGAACACACAAAAAGTCAGGAGTTCAAATAAGTTTAAAAAAATGAAATCCCTTTGTAACAGACGAGTTTCCGGATGAAATCCTGATACTTTGAAAGAGATTGTCCGTTTTGTACACGAAGTGCATCCAGTTTTTGCCGTAACCCTCTCAACTTTCTTGCACATGCTATGTGGATGAAATGATGATATTATGCCAACTTTCAACCTTTTAAGAGTTCATTTGAAATGCTTTTCAATTTTAGGGTCTTATAGCTCAAAATAATTAGTAAATGCATGAAAAATAACAAATGAAGTCAGAAAGGATTGAAAAATGATGATGTGGCTTTGAATGGTGCATTTTGAACACACAAAAAGTCAGGAGTTCAAATAAGTTTGAAAAAATGAAATCCCTTTGTAACAGACGATTTTCCGGATGAAATCCTGATACTTTGAAAGAGATTGTCCGTTTTGTACACGAAGTGCATCCAGTTTTTGCCGTAACCCTCTCAACTTTCTTGCACATGCTATGTGGATGAAATGATGATATCATGCCAACTTTCAACCTTTTAAGAGTTCATTTGAAATGCTTTTCAATTATACGGTCCTATAGCTCAAAATAATTAGTAAATGCATGAAAATTAACAAATGAAGTCAGAAAGGATTGAAAAATGATGATGTGGCTTTGAATGGTGCATTTTGAACACATAAAAAGTCAGGAGTTCAAATAAGTTTTAAAAAATGAAATCCCGTTGTAACAGACGAGTTTCCGGATGAGATCCTGATACTTTGAAAGAGATTGTCCGTTTTGTACACGAAGTGCATCCAGTTTTTGCCGTAACCCTCTTAACTTTCTTGCACATGCTATGTGGATGAAATGATGATATCATGCCAACTTTCAACCTTTTCAGAGTTCATTTGAAATGCTTTTCAATTTTAGGGTCTTATAGCTCAAAATAATTAGTAAATGCATGAGAAATAACAAATGAAGTCAGAAAGGATTGAAAAATGATGATGTGGCTTTGAATGGTGCATTTTGAACACATAAAAAGTCAGGAGTTCAAATAAATTTTAAAAAATGAAATCCCTTTGTAACAGACGAGTTTCCGGATGAGATCCTGATACTTTGAAAGAGATTGTCCGTTTTGTACACGAAGTGCATCCAGTTTTTGCCGTAACCCTCTCAACTTTCTTGCACATGCTATGTGGATGAAATGATGATATCATGCCAACTTTCAACCTTTTCAGAGTTCTTTTGAAATGCTTTCAATTTTACGGTCTTATAGCTCAAAATAATTAGAAAATGCATGAAAAATAACAAATGAAGTCAGAAAGGATTGAAAAATGATGATGTGGCTTTGAATGGTGCATTTTGAAGACACAAAAAGTCAGGATTTCAAATAAGTTTTAAAAAATGAAATCCCACGAGTTTCCGGATGAGATCCTGATACTTTGAAAGAGATTGTCCGTTTTGTACACGAAGTGCATCCAGTTTTTGCCGTAACCCTCTCAACTTTCTTGCACATGCTATGTGGATGAAATGATGATATTATGCCAACTTTCAACCTTTTAAGAGTTCATTTGAAATTCTTTTCAATTTTAGGGTCTCATAGCTCAAAATAACTAGTAAATGCATGAAAAATAACAAATGAAGTCAGAAAGGATTGAAAAATGATGATGTGGCTTTGAATGGTGCATTTTGAACACACAAAAAGTCAGGAGTTCGAATAAGTTTAAAAAAAAATGAAATCCCTTTGTAACAGACGAGTTTCCGGATGAAATCCTGATACTTTGAAAGAGATTGTCCGTTTTGTACACGAAGTGCATCCAGTTTTTGCCGTAACCCTCTCAACTTTCTTGCACATGCTATGTGGATGAAATGATGATATTATGCCAACTTTCAACCTTTTAAGAGTTCATTTGAAATGCTTTTCAATTTTAGGGTCTTATAGCTCAAAATTAATTAGTAATGCATGAAAATAACAAATGAAGTCAGAAAGGATTGAAAAATGATGATGTGGCTTTGAATGGTGCATTTTGAACACACAAAAAGTCAGTAGTTCAAATAAGTTTTAAAAAATGAAATCCCTTTGTAATAGACGAGTTTCCGGATGAAATCCTGATACTTTGAAAGAGATTGTCCGTTTTGTACACGAAGTGCATCCAGTTTCTGCCGTAACCCTCTCAACTTTCTTGCACATGCTATGTGGATGAAATGATGATATCATGCCAACTTTCAACCTTTTCAGAGTTCATTTGAAATGCTTTTCAATTTTAGGGTCTTATAGCTCAAAATAATTAGTAAATGCATGAAAAATAACAAATGAAGTCAGAAAGGATTGAAAAATGATGATGTGGCTTTGAATGGTGCATTTTGAACACATAAAAAGTCAGGAGTTCAAATAAGTTTTAAAAAATGAAATCCCTTTGTAACAGACGAGTTTCCGGATGAGATCCTGATACTTTGAAAGGGATTATCCGTTTTGTACACGAAGTGCATCCAGTTTTATCCGTAACCCTCTCAACTTTCTTGCACATGCTATGTGGATGAAATGATGATATCATGCTAACTTTCAACCTTGTAAGAGTTCATTTGAAATGCTTTTCAATTTTAGGGCCTTATAGCTCAAAATAATTAGTAAATGCATGAAAAATAACAAATGAAGTCAGAACGGATTGAAAAATGGTGATGTCGCTTTGAATGGTGCATTTTGAAGACACAAAAAGTCAGTAGTTCAAATAAGTTTAGAAAAAATGAAATCCCACGAGTTTCCGGATGAGATCCTGATACTTTGAAAGATATTGTCCGTTTTGTACACGAAGTGCATCCAGTTTTTGCCGTAACCCTCTCAACTTTCTTGCACATGCTATGTGGATGAAATGATGATATTATGCCAACTTTCAACCTTTTAAGAGTTAATCTGAAATGCTTTTCAATTTTAGGGTCTTATAGCTCAAAATAATTAGTAAATGCATGAAAAATAACAAATGAAGTCAGAAAGGATTGAAAAATGATGATGTGGCTTTGAATGGTGCATTTTGAACACACAAAAAGTCAGTAGTTCAAATAAGTTTTAAAAAATGAAATCCCTTTGTAACAGACGAGTTTCCGGATGAAATCCTGATACTTTGAAAGAGATTGTCCGTTTTGTACACGAAGTGCATCCAGTTTTTGCCGTAACCCTCTCAACTTTCTTGCACATGCTATGTGGATGAAATGATGATATCATGCCAACTTTCAACCTTTTCAGAGTTCTTTTGAAATACTTTTCAATTTTACGGTCTTATAGCTCAAAATAATTAGTAAATGCATGAAAAATAACAAATGAAGTCAGAAAGGATTGAAAAATGATGATGTGGCTTTTAATGGTGCATTTTGAACACATAAAAAGTCAGGAGCTCAAATAAGTTTCAAAAAATTAAATCCGTTTGTAACAGACGAGTTTCCGGATGAGATCCTGATACTTTGAAAGAGATTGTCCGTTTTGTACACGAAGTGCATCCAGTTTTTGCCGTAACCCTCTCAACTTTCTTGCACATGCTATGTGGATGAAATGATGATATCATGCCAACTTTCAACCTTTTCAGAGTTCATTTGAAATGCTTTTCAATTTTACGGTCTTATAGCTCAAAATAATTAGTAAATGCATGAAAATTAACAAATGAAGTCAGAAAGGATTGAAAAATGATGATGTGGCTTTGAATGGTGCATTTTGAACACATAAAAAGTCAGGAGTTCAAATAAGTTTAAAAAAATGAAATCCCTTTGTAACAGACGAGTTTCCGGATGAGATCCTGATACTTTGAAAGAGATTGTCCGTTTTGTACACGAAGTGCATCCAGTTTTTGCCGTAACCCTCTCAACTTTCTTGCTCATGCTATGTGGATGAAATGATGATATCATGCCAACTTTCAACCTTTTCAGAGTTCATTTGAAATGGTTTTCAATTTTAGGGTCTTATAGCTCAAAATAATTAGTAAATGCATGAAAAATAACAAATGAAGTCAGAAAGGATTGAAAAATGATGATGTGGCTTTGAATGGTGCATTTTGAACACATAAAAAGTCAGGAGTTCAAATAAGTTTAAAAAATGAAATCCCTTTGTAACAGACGAGTTTCCGGATGAAATCCTGATACTTTGAAAGAGATTGTCCGTTTTGTACACGAAGTGCATCCAGTTTTTGCCGTAACCCTCTCAACTTTCTTGCACATGCTATGTGGATGAAATGATGATATCATGCCAACTTTCAACCTTTTCAGAGTTCTTTTGAAATGCTTTTCAATTTTACGGTCTTATAGCTCAAAATAATTAGAAAATGCATGAAAAATAACAAAGGAAGTCAGAAAGGATTGAAAAATGATGATGTGGCTTTGAATGGTGCATTTTGAAGACACAAAAAGTCAGGAGTTCAAATAAGTTTTAAAAAATGAAATCCCACGAGTTTCCGGATGAGATCCTGATACTTTGAAAGAGATTGTCCGTTTTGTACACGAAGTGCATCCAGTTTTTGCCGTAACCCTCTCAACTTTCTTGCACATGCTATGTGGCTGAAATGATGATATTATGCCAACTTTCAACCTTTTAAAAGTTCATTTGAAATGCTTTTCAATTTTAGGGTCTTATAGCTCAAAATAACTAGTAAATGCATGAAAAATAACAAATGAAGTCAGCAAGGATTGAAAAATGATGATGTGGGTTTGAATGGTGCATTTTGAACACACAAAAAGTCAGGAGTTCAAATAAGTTTAAAAAAATTAAATCCCTTTGTAACAGACGAGTTTCTGGATGAAATCCTGATACTTTGAAAGAGATTGTCCGTTTTGTACACGAAGTGCATCCAGTTTTTGCCGTAACCCTCTCAACTTTCTTGCACATGCTATGTGGATGAAATGATGATATTATGCCAACTTTCAACCTTTTAAGAGTTCATTTGAAATGCTTTTCAATTTTAGGGCCTTATAGCTCAAAATAATTAGTAAATGCATGAAAAATAACAAATGAAGTCAGAAAGGATTGAAAAATGATGATGTGGCTTTGAATGGTGCATTTTGAACACACAAAAATTCAGTAGTTCAAATAAGTTTTAAAAAATGAAATCCCTTTGTAACAGACGAGTTTCCGGATGAAATCCTGATACTTTGAAAGAGATTGTCCGTTTTGTACACGAAGTGCATCCAGTTTTTGCCGTAACCCTCTCAACTTTCTTGCACATGCTATGTGGATGAAATGATGATATCATGCCAACTTTCAACCTTTTCAGAGTTCATTTGAAATGCTTTTCAATTTTAGGGTCTTATAGCTCAAAATAATTAGTAAATGCATGAAAAATAACAAATGAAGTCAGAAAGGATTGAAAAATGATGATGTGGCTTTGAATGGTGCATTTTAAACACATAAAAAGTCAGGAGTTCAAATAAGTTTTAAAAATGAAATCCCTTTGTAACAGACGAGTTTCCGGATGAGGTCCTGATACTTTGAAAGGGATTGTCCGTTTTGTACACGAAGTGCATCCAGTTTTATCCGTAACCCTCTCAACTTTCTTGCACATGCTATGTGGATGAAATAATGATATCATGCCAACTTTCAACCTTCTAAGAGTTCATTTGAAATGCTTTTCAATTTTAGGGCCTTATAGCTCAAAATAATTAGTAAATGCATGAAAAATAAAAAATGAAGTCAGAAAGGATTGAAAAATGATGATGTCGCTTTGAATGGTGCATTTTGAAGACACAAAAAGTCAGTAGTTCAAATAAGTTTTAAAAAAATGAAATCCCATGAGTTTCCGGATGAGATCCTGATACTTTGAAAGATATTGTCCGTTTTGTACACGAAGTGCATCCAGTTTTTGCCGTAACCCTCTCAACTTTCTTGCACATGCTCTGTGGATGAAATGATGATATTATGCCGACTTTCAACCTTTTAAGAGTTCATTTCAAATGCTTTTCAATTTAGGGTCTTATAGCTCAAAATAATTAGTAAATGCATGAAAAATAACAAATGAAGTCAGAAAGGAATGAAAAATGATGATGTGGCTTTGAATGGTGCATTTTGAACACACAAAAAGTCAGTAGTTCAAATAAGTTTTAAAAATGAAATCCCTTTGTAACAGACGAGTTTCCGGATGACATCCTGATACTTTGAAAGAGATTGTCCGTTTTATACACGAAGTGCATCCAGTTTTTGCCGTAACCCTCTCAACTTTCTTGCACATGCTATGTGGATGAAATGATGATATCATGCCAACTTTCAACCTTTTCAGAGTTCATTTGAAATGCTTTTCAATTTTACGGTCTTATAGCTCAAAATAATTAGTAAATGCATGAAAAATAACAAATGAAGTCAGAAAGGATTGAAAAATGATGATGTGGCTTTGAATGGTGCATTTTGAACACACAAAAAGTCAGGAGTTCAAATAAGTTTTAAAAAATGAAATCCCTTTGTAACAGACGATTTTCCGGATGAAATCCTGATACTTTGAAAGAGATTGAACGTTTTGTACACGAAGTGCATCCAGTTTTTGCCGTAACCCTCTCAACTTTCTTGCACATGCTATGTGGATGAAATGATGATATCATGCCAACTTTCAACCTTTTCAGAGTTCATTCGAAATGCCTTTCAATTTTAGGGCCTTATAGCTCAAAATAATTAGTAAATGCATGAAAAATAACAAATGAAGTCAGAAAGGATTGAAAAATGATGATGTGGC
>NW_027333455.1:32500-47215 GCF_002575655.3 Aegilops tauschii subsp. strangulata | reverse complement strand
CTGGCCCGGTGGGTCCATAAAACTCACTCGGATAAGCTGTATTATTGAACCATACAAAACAACAAGCGATAAAACCAAAGACAGATAAAGCAGCTAAACTATAAGACAAGTAAGCTTCTCCAGACCATACAAATGCACGGCGAGCCCATGCGAAGGGTTTGGTTAAAATATGCCAAATTCCGCCAAATACACAAATAAAACCCACCATACATGCCCACCAATTATATCTTCTAAATCATCTACACTAACAATCCACCCTTCTCCACCAAAAGGAGATTTTAGTAAATAACCAAATATAACACTGGGGCTAAGGGTCAAATTGGTAATTTTTCTTACATCTCCCCCCCAGGGGCCCAGGTATCATATACACCGCCAAAATAAAGAGCCTTGAGTACTAGAAGAAAAGCACCTAGACCTAACAAAATTAAGTGAATACCCAAAATTGTAGTCATTTTATTTCTATCTTTCCAGACATAACCAAAGAATGGAAAAGATTCCTCAAGAGTCTCGGGTCCCAGAAGCGCGTGATAAATGCCACCGAAGCCTAAGACTGCGGAGGAAATTAGGTGAAGTACGCCAGATACAAAGTACGGAAAAGTATCTAGAACTTCCCCCCCTGGCCCTACTCCCCAACCTAGAGTAGCTAAGTGTGGAAGTAAAATCAACCCTTGTTCATACATGGGCTTTTCTGGTACGAAATGGGCCACTTCAAATAGGTTCATTGCTCCGGCCCAGAATACGATTAATCCGGCATGGGCTACATGAGCTCCAAGCAGTTTACGGACAAATTGATAAGTCTGGCATTCCCAGCCCACCAAGCAAAGCCGGTGGTTTCTTGGTCACGACCAGCTAAAACGAAAGTTCCATTAAAGAGCGTTTCCACGTGGTAGAACCTCCTCAGGGAATATAAGATTTTCAATGAGGCTGATCCTGAGCTGCCATCCACGCACGAATACCCCTCGTTTAAAAGAATATTTTTGGTGTAGAAAGTCTCAAATTCAGGATCTTCCGCTGCACGGATTTCCTGGGAAACAAAGTCATAGGCACGTAAGTTCAGAGCCAAGCCAACTACGCCAATAGCACTCATCCATAAACCGGTGACGGGTACAAATAGCATAAAGAAATGTAACCAACGTTTATTGGAAAAAAGCAACACAAAGATTTGGGACCAAAAGCGGTTAGCAGTGACCATGGAATAAGTTTCTTCAGCTTGAGTTGGGTTAAAAGCACGGAAGGTATTTGCACCATCACCGTCCTCAAATAGAGTGTTTTCTACGGTCGCTCCATGAATAGCGCATAGCAGAGCCGCACCTAATACTCCGGCAACTCCCATCATATGAAATGGGTTCAACGTCCAATTATGAAATCCTTGGAAGAAAAGGATGAATCGAAATATCGCTGCTACGCCAAAACTCGGCGCAAAGAACCAACCAGATTGCCCCAGTGGATAAATAAGGAATACAGAAACAAAAACAGCAATTGGACCAGAGAATGAGATTGCATTATAAGGCCGCAATTGAACAGACCGAGCAAGTTCAAATTGGCGTAACATGAAACCTATTAGTGCAAAAGCCCCGTGGAGAGCTACAAAAGTCCATAGACCGCCTAATTGACACCAACGAGTAAAATCTCCTTGTGCTTCGGGCCCCCATAGTAGCAACAAAGAGTGTGCTAAACTATTGGCAGGGGTAGAAACTGCTGCGGTTAAGAAATTACAACCTTCCAAATAGGAACTAGCCAATCCATGGGTATACCAAGAAGTTACAAAAGTTGTCCCTGTAAACCAACCCCCTAAAGCGAAATAAGCACAAGGAAAGAGCAATAGGCCAGGACCATCCTACAAAAACGAAACGGTCCCTTCGTAACCAGTCATCCATAGTATCAAATAGATCATTTTCTTCTTTAGGAATTCTACCAAGGGCTATAGTCATAGTGATCCTCCTATTCAATTACTTCAACATTTCCGAGCACCTCATATCACTTTCCAAGGCATATGATAGTTTATTATCTGGTGGACGATTTCTTTGTCGTTCAATGCCCTTTTTCAATGGTCTCGAAGAGAGAAATTTCCCATTTTTATCTATGGAGTCACAGTCACAACCGAGGTCGTGGTAAATCCATGAATTTGATTCGATTTGTTTTTCTTATACTATTTGTTTTTCTTATACTATAGAAATAGAAATAAATTGTTTTTTCTTATACTATAGAAAGAAATAAACCTTGAATTCAGCATTATTCCAAGACTCCTATTTCAAAGTCTATCTTTTAAGGGAAAAATGAAAATAAAAGTAACCCTTCTTTTCCCATTCCCTCTCTATTGCATGGGTGGAAGAACTAAAATAGAGGATTCTGAAAAAAAAATGGACCTTCGAAATCCAATTTTATGTGTAGCGCAAGGAGTTGCGATTTCTTCTTATTCCTATAGAACATCTAGTAACAAGAATATGAAATCGTAAATAGCGAAAAATTCTTGTCTTGCGCGGTCTAAGTCTAAGGAAATAAAAAAAATTCGCTTATACAATTTCATCTACATCGAATTTATATATCAGAATAGCGGATAGAGGCATCATTAAAGGAGTCAGGTCTACTTACTTTATGCTTCTTTCCAATTTTATGGTGGATTTGATAAGAACCCTTTTTGCTTTCTTGATAAATAATCGACAAAAAAAGCGTTTTTTTTTATATAACCTGCTTGTTTTATTATAATTATAACAAGTCCTATATGAAATGCCCGCTAAAGAGAAATCTATTTGATTGTCTCTCGGCCAATATCGATTTTTAGAAAGAAAAAACAAGAATTTTCTTCTTTTTTTATTAACAATTAAGAAAAAGAATATAATTAAAATGGAATTGGCAATATAATTTTTATAGACTTTTGAAAGAAAAAAAGGGGTTTTTTGCAACCGTTATTTCTTATTTCTTGCCTATATCAATATCACGGAAACCTTTCGCTTTGGAACGTGGAGAGATGGCTGAGTGGACTAAAGCGGCGGATTGCTAATCCGTTGTACAATTTTTTTGTACCGAGGGTTCGAATCCCTCTCTTTCCGCTCCCTTGGATCATTTGGGACTTTCGAATTGGAAAGAATTCTGACCCCCGATTTTCTCATAGATAAATGTACGAAACAAATCCAATAAGAAAAAAAAAAAACTGAATTTTTACTCCTCGCGTCCAGGATTCCGTCCTGGGTCATTAGATAAGAATCCAAAGATAAAGAGTGAAACAAAGAATATCACTACTGTATAAACAAAAAGTTTGAGAGTAAGCATTACATAATCTCCAAGATTTTTTTTTAAGGAATAGATTACCAGTTTTTCCTTACCACACGGATCCACTAGGATGGTTTTTTTTTTATACCTAAAAATGCAAAAAAGAATTCTTGAAAAAAATTGCAAGAATTCTTTTATAATAAGCACTCTTATCAATAGCAAAAATAGGGTTAGGTGGTTAGGTATTGTGTAGGTACCTTTAGGTACCTGCTCAACCTAGGTGCAGGGGAGTAGAAAGGCTGATCCAAATTTATTGCTGTAGCTACCCATTCAATGTAGAAGAATTTAAATTTTAGAATCGAAGGTTCATAATATAAAAATATAAAACTTCTCGGCTTTTACCCATTTTTAAATTTTTTTGGAATGAACACATCATTCAATTTGGCATACAGAGTACTAAAGATTTCATCGAAAACTTACAGCAGCTTGCCAAACAAAGGCTAATAGAAAAAAGAATAGAGGTATAACAGGCATAATATCCACGATTGGATTGAAAATAGCATAAGCTTCGGGTAATTTGGCAAAGAAAAAACTAGTAGGATAAAGAACAGAATTAAAACAGATACAGGTTAAACTAAGTATATTAGGCATAACAAGCATTTCATTCTTGTAGAGTAAATAATTGGATTTTTCTTGAGTTATTTTTTAAGGGAAAGAAGGAAAAGCAGATTCAAAATCTTTTTTCTTCGGACTTTCCCAAACACAAAATACCTCCTTGTATTTGCACTCTCAAATGAGAGTGGAATAAATTCGACTTTCATATAATATCTTAATAGAATTCCATGTAATGATCAATGCATTTTTTTGATTCTATATTATCCGCATGTGTAGAATACTAGCAAGAGAATATCCCTCCTTTTTTATGTAATTGAAATGGTATTGACGAATAACAAATAAACATACTAGTGTTTATTAGTGTCGCATAAAACCCGAAATGGGGCGTGGCCAAGTGGTAAGGCAGCGGGTTTTGGTCCCGTTACTCGGAGTTCGAATCTTCCGTCCCAGATTGTTTCTGATGAAACAAACGGTGAAATCATATAGTATTCCGTACGAGACAAAAGTTTATTAAAGAGAATAATGATATCTTATTCTTTCTCAGAAAACATAATAAAGTCTTAAGTCCAGTCAAATTGACTATCTTTATTTTCATGAAAAATGGGATCTATCAAGCACATTCAGGATATGCCTCTACTATAAAATAAAATCACTTAGTCCATATTTTTTTCTTCCTTTGGTATTCGAGTTTGAAGAAGTACGAGAATTCTATAACTACCAAAAACTTTCAATCTTTTCATTGGAATAGTTTATTTAGTTATTATAGTTAATTGTTTTTGGTACTGAAAAAATATATTACTACTAGAATTCTAATTCTAGTAATTAAATTAATTAAACTTTTTTGGAGGTTGATAGTTTATTTATTGAGGAAGAGTCAATCTTCTTTTCTCACTTCAAGATTGATCATCTCGAGCCATCCGTTGAGGGTGGAAATTTAAGAATAAATAAGTTTTAAGCAAACTTGTTTAGTCGTCTTTTTCAAACTATGTTTCATTCATATGATAGAATTTTAATATGGGTTTAAATAAATTGGATCTTGGCGGAGGCTTCCCGGATAAATACTTACTTTCTTTTATCCATATTGCTCCATAGATAGCAAGTTTTAATTAGTATAAAAAACTAAACCAATGACTATTCATGATTCCATCCATATTGGATCAATTCTCTATACCACTTTGCAATGAAAAGAGGAATGTTTGTTATGGTAAAACTTCGTTTAAAACGATGTGGTAGAAAGCAACGTGCGACTTGAAGGACATGATCGATTGTGGATTTTTCTATCCATCATTTTCCATAGTAATGAAAATGCTCTTGGCTCGACATAGCCTGTTCTATTCGTTCCGAACCAAATTTGCGCTGGTTTAAGTAACATAGTACACGATGGAGCTCGAGAGGACAGAATTTTTTTTATCAAGGGAAAGAATCTAGGGTTAGTGAAAACTAATAAATTAGGCCAACTTTGTCAGTCTATCCTTAATATAGAAATAAATCGAAAGGTTAAAATAAGAATAAAGTCCAATAAAAGTATATCAGAATCAATCCCTCTTATTAGATTTCTATAGAAGAGATAAATGCTTTATCGAAGGAAATAAGAAAAAAGGGTATGTTGCTACTCTTTTGAAAGAAAAAAATAGGAATTCCCGAAGTAATGTCTAAACCCAAGGATTTCACAAATCAAAGATAAAGGATTCCAGAACAAGTAAACACAATTTTCAATTGTCTCAACAACAGAGTTGGATCAGAATAAGGAATAAAAGTCAATTCGTTCGAAATGAGACAAAGAAAAGAGTTTAAAGACGACTCAAAAATTTTGGAAGGATTTGCCTTCGAAGTTTGTCAGGCAAAATTAGCCCACTTGAGTCATGAGTATAAATGAAATTTGTTTTTCTGTAAGGAAATTAATGCACGTCATAGTCTAATTTCTATTATTATCGACAGAAATTCGAATCATTTTCTCGAGCCGTATGAGGAGAAAACCTCCTATACGTTTCTAGGGGGGGGCGTTGTTTATCTACATCTATCCCAATAAGCTGTCTATCGAATCGTTGCAATTGATGTTCGATCTCGAAGAGAAGGAAGAGATCTTCAAAAAGTAGGTTTTTATGATCCGATAAAGAATCAAACTTGTTTAAATGTTCCAGCTATTCTCTATTTCTTGAAAAGGGTGCTCAACCAACAAGAACTGTTTATGATATTTTAAGGAAGGCGGAATTCTTTAAAGAAAAAGAAAGAACTTTGAGTTAATTGAAGAACTAAATGAATCAAAAAGTAGGATAGGAGAAGATTATTAGTATTCTAGTTGTCTAATTATTTAGACACAATTTTACCTCTTTTTTTAATCCCTATTTGATTTATATTATATCGTGCCAATTCAACATAAGCCCCTATTTTATTTACTTTTTCTATCTAATTTGTTTTCTTACCATTGTATTTCCATTGACAAAGGTCTATTGAACAAATAGAATTTGTAGATAGATGGGTCCTCTTATCCTCACTCCATATTCAATTTTTCCGCCTACACTTCGCTCAAATGATACGGGTGTTCCTCTTGCATGTATTCTCATACAATATAATATATATTTTTTTTTAATAAAAATCGCTAAAATAAGGAGAATTTGGCCATCGTGATTAGGGTCGCTCTTTTTTTAACTTTACTTTAGTGGAATTTAACCGGACCTGTTCGTTTTGGCATTTGAGTGTTTTCATGGTCGATAAAAAAATCTTTTGATGTCTTGCTAGTTCAATGTTTTGACAGAAGCGCGCGGTGTAATTCCATTGATTTTTGGATTTCGATCGTATCTAAGATCCTTTTTTATCTGGGTTGCTAACTCAATGGTAGAGTACTCGGCTTTTAAGTGCGACTATGATCTTTTACACATTTGGATGAAACAACAAATTCGTCCAGACTCTTGTAGAGTCTAGAAGACCACGACTGATCCTCAAAGGTAATGAATGGAAAAAATAGCATGTCGTAATAAAATCAATCTTTTTTGAATGGAATCCAAAATTACGATTTTCTGGGTCTAATGAATAAATGGATAGAGCTGGCTCCAATTCTGGTAAAATAAAAAGCAACGAGCTGAACTTCCTAATTGGAATGATTCCCCGCTCTAATTAGACGTTTAAAAATAGATTAGTGCCGGATGCGGGGAAAGGTTGGGTTTTCTATGAGTGGACCCTTTATTTTTTCTTTTTTTTTTAGAAATCCTAATTATTCTTGATTATGGATTGAATAAGGGATGTTATGGATTGAATGTGTAAAAGAAGCAGTATATTGATAAAGAGGCTGTATTCCAAAGTCAAAAGAGCGATTGGCCTGCAAAAATAAAAAACTTGTTCTGTTCTTTTTTTTTAATTAGAACAAACATAAACTAATTGGGTAGAAAAGGAGCAGAAAAAGATCTGTGGATTAGACTCCCTTTCTTCAGGGTTTGTATTAAAAATGCAACACCCTGTTCTGACCATATTGCACTATGTATCATCATTCGATAAACCGAGAATGCTTCTTCTCTCTGATTCAAGTAGAAATACAAATGGAAAAATTCGAAGGGTATTTCAGAAAAACATAAATCTCGTCAACAATACTTTGTCTACCCACTTCTCTTTCAGGAATATATTTATGCATTTGCCCACCATTATGGATTAAATGGTTCTGAACCTGTGGAAATAGTTGTTAGTTGTAATAACAAGAAATTTAGTTCACTACTTGTGAAACGTTTAATTATTCGAATGTATCAGCAGAATTTTTTGGATAACTCGGTTAATCATCCTAACCAAGATCGATTATTGGATTACAAAAATTATTTTTATTCTGAGTTTTATTCTCAGATTCTATCTGAAGGGTTTGCGATCGTTGTGAAATCCCATTCTCGCTACGGGAATTATTTTGTCCGAAAGAAAAAGAAATACCAAAGTTTCAGAATTTACGCTCTATTCATTCAATATTTCCCTTTTTAGAAGACAAATTTTTGCATTTGATTATCTATCACATATAGAAATACCTATCCTATCCATTTGGAAATCCTGGTTCAACTCCTTCAATACCGTATCCAAGATGTTCCATCTTTGCATTTATTGCGATTCTTTCTCAACTATTATTCGAATTGGAATAGTTTTATTACTTCAATGAAATCCATTTTTTATTTCAAAAAGAAAATAAAAGACTGTTTCGATTCCTATATAACTCTTATGTATCAGAATATGAATTTTTTTTGTTGTTTTCTTCGTAAACAATCTTCTTGCTTACCATTAGCATCTTCTGGAACTTTTCTGGAACGAATCCACTTTTCTAGGAAGATGGAACATTTTGGGATAATGTACCCTGGTTTTTCTCGGAAAAACCCTATGGTTCTTTATGGATCCTCTTATGCATTATGTTCGATATCAAGGAAAGGCAATTCTTGCATCAAAAGGCACTTTTTTTTTGAAGAAGAAATGGAAATGCTACCTTATCAATTTCTGGCAATATTATTTCTGTTTTGGACTCAGCCGCGAAGAATCCATATAAACAATTAGCAAACTCTTGCTTCGATTTTATGGGGTACCTTCAAGTGTACCAAAAAGTTCTTTGTTAGTAAGGAATCAAATGCTGGAGAAGTCATTTCTAATAGATACTCGAATGAAAAATTCGATACCATAGTCCCCGCTACTCTCCTCATAGGATACTTATCAAAAGCTCAATTTTGTACTGGATCGGGGCATCCTATTAGTAAACCCATTTGGACAGATTTATCAGATTGGGATATTCTTGATCGATTTGGTCGGATATGTAGAAATCTTTTTCATTATCATAGTGGATCTTCGAAAAAACGGACTTTGTATCGACTAAAGTATATACTTCGACTTTCATGCGCTAGAACTTTAGCTCGGAAACATAAAAGCACGGTACGAACTTTTATGCAACGATTGGGTTCGGCATTTTTAGAAGAATTTTTTATGGAAGAAGAGCAAGTTTTTTCTTTGATGTTCACCAAAACAACTCTTTTTTCTTTCTGTGGATCACACACTGAGCGTATTTGGTATTTGGATATTATACGTATCAATGACCTGGTCAACCCTCTTAATTAATCATTAGACGAAATTAAGAAACAGGAAAGGGTTGATAAATGATCAAGAAAAAACTTTTCTATTTTTCATTCTGAAATGTTCTTTTTATTATAATAAAGAGTAGGTGAATCAAGTTACTAATTAAAAAAATTAGTAGAACTTCCTCTTTGGAATAGAAATTGGCTATTTCTACATAGGGAAAGTCGTGTGCAATGAAAAATGCAAGCACGATTTGGGGAGGGATTTTTCTCTATTGTAACAAGGAAGAATTATCTACTCATCCGACTAGTTCCGGGTTCGAGTCCCGGGCAACCCATATAGAAAAGACTCATCAAAGTTAAAAACTTTGACTCACTTCATTTACAAATACAAAATTATTGGTTTGGTTAATTTAGTTATATGGATAGCTAATCTTTGGGCTGACTTGGTTGACATTGGTATATAGTCTATGTTATACTGTTTAAATAACAAGCCTTCTATTATCTATATTCTAGTTATACGTGTGCTTGGGAGTCCTTGCAATTTGAATAAACAAGATCTTACCATGACTGCAATTTTAGAGAGACGCGAAAGTACAAGCTGTGGGTCGCTTCTGCAACTGGATAACTAGCACTGAAAAATCGTCTTTACATCGGATGGTTCGGTGTTTTGATGATCCCTACCTTATTGACCGCAACTTCTGTATTTATTATCGCCTTCATCGCTGCCCCCCTCCAGTAGATATTGATGGTATTCGTGAGCCTGTTTCTGGTTCTTTACTTTATGAAACAATATTATCTCTGGTGCTATTATCCCTACTTCTGCGGCGATCGGATTGCACTTTTACCCAATTTGGGAAGCTGCATCTGTTGATGAGTGGTTATACAATGGTGGTCCTTATGAGCTAATTGTTCTACACCTTCTTACTTGGTGTAGCTTGTTATATGGGTCGTGAGTGGGAACTAGTTTCCGTCTGGGTATGCGTCCTTGGATTGCTGTTGCATATTCAGCTCCTGTTGCAGCTGCTACTGCTGTTTTCTTGATTTTACCCTATTGGTCAAGGAAGCTTTTCTGATGGTATGCCTTTAGGAATCTCTGGTACTTTCAACTTATGATTGTATTCCAGGCAGAGCACAACATCCTTATGCATCCATTCCACATGTTAGGTGTAGCTGGTGTATTCGCGGTTCCCTATTCAGTGCTATGCATGGTTCCTTGGTACCTCTAGTTGATCAGGGAAACTACTGAAAATGAATCTGCTAATGAGGGTTACAAATTTGGTCAAGAGAAGAAACTTATAATATTGTGGCTGCTCATGGTTATTTTGGCCGATTAATCTTCCAATATGCTAGTTTCAACAACTCTCGTTCTTTACACTTCTTCTTGGCTGCTTGCCTGTAGTAGGAATCTGGTGTCACTGCTTTAGGTATTAGTACTATGGCTTTCAACCTAAATGGTTTCAATTTCAACCAATCTGTAGTTGATAGTCAAGGTCGCGTTATTAATACTTGGGCTGATATACATCAACCGTGCTAACCTTGGTATGGGAAGTAATGCACGAACGTAATGCTCACAACTTCCCTCTAGACTTAGCTGCTGTTGAAGTTCCATCTATTAATGGATAAGTTTTTTCTGCTAACATATAAGAATTTTTTGAAGAAAGAAAAGACAGAAATACCCATATCTTGTTCTAGCAAGATATTGGGTATTTCTGTCTTTATTTTGAATCTTTTTTTTCTTCTTAATCTTTCTATTCAGAATTCAGTTAACGACGAGATTTAGTATCCTTTCTTGCATTTTCATAACTCGTGAAATGCCGAGTAGGCACGAATTCCCCCAATTTGCGACCTACCATAGGATTTGTTATGTAAATAGGTATATGTTCCTTTTCCATTATGAATCGCGATTGTATGGCCAACCATTGTGGGTAGAATGCTAGATGCCCGGGACCACGTTACTATTGTTCTTTCTCCTCCTTCATATTGACCTTTTCTATCTTTGCCAATAAATGATGAGCTACAAAAGGATTCGTTTTTTTTCGGTGTCACAGCTGATTACTCCTTTTTCCTTTTTAAAGAGTGGCATTTCTATGTCCAATATCTCGATCGAAGTACGGAGGTCAGAATAAATAGAATAATGATCAATGGAAAAAAGCAAAAAAATCCTTTAGCTGGATAAGGGGCGGATGTAGCCAAGTGGATCAAGGCAGTGGATTGTGAATCACCATGCGCGGGTTCAATTCCCGTCGTTCGCCCATCGCATTATTGCAAATTCCAAAATGCAATTTTCCATATTCCTAGTTACGTATTTACTTACGGCGACGAAGAATAAAACTATCGCTATATTTTTTCCTTTTCCTAGTTCTTCTTCCAAGCGCAGGATAACCCCAAGGGGTTGTGGGTTTTTTTCTACCAATGGGAGCTTTCCCTTCACCGCCCCCATGGGGGTGGTCCACAGGGTTCATAACTACCCCTCTTACTACGGGCGTTTACCTAGCCAACACTTAGATCCGGCTCTACCCAAACTTTTTTGGTTCACCCCAACATTACCCACTTGTCCGACTGTTGCAAAGCAGTTTTGGGATACTAAACGGACCTCCCCAGATGGTAATCTTAAAGTGGCCGATTTACCCTCTTTTGCAATGAGTTTCGCTACAGCACCTGCTGCTCTAGCTAATTGCCCACCCCTTCCACGTGTGATTTCTATGTTATGCATGGCCGTGCCTAAGGGCATATCGGTTGAAGTAGATTCTTCTTTTCTCTCAAAACCCTTCCCAAACTGTACAAGCTTCTTCCAAGCATACGGCTTTCTAGATGTATATGACGATCTCTAGACAGATGGATCTTATATGAATCATATGATGAAGTACCACATGAGTGGATATATAGGAAAGGAATCCAATCTGCCGAATCGCTCATGTTATGATCTTCTACATCCTAGGTCTCTGCGTTCCGTCATCTGGCTTATGTTCTTCAATGTAGCATTCAGATCGAATGACTCTATGAAATTACGTCGATACTTCCACATATTATGGGTAACGTAGGAGACATCCCTATTTTCCCCCCGGGGTCTTAATTACCAATGCTTAGCTTCAATTTGCCTCTGACATCAAATTAAATGTGAATAACCCGTCCTCCTCTCTTTGAAACAAGGGGCGCTTCCGGTTCTGTGCGTGCTTCAAACAATTTTGTCTTCTCCATATTACCATATCTCTAGAGCCAATAATTTTCTATGAGGAACTACTGAACTCAATCACTTGCTGCCGTTACTCAACAGTTTTCTGTTGAGGTCTATCCCGTAGAGGTAGTCAAATTTGGATCAGTGATCGATTTCTAGGTTCGTCGTAAACCTAATTGGTTACTTCCAATTACGTAAATCAATAGTTCAAACGCACTCAAAGGTAGGGCATTTCCCATTGATATAGGAACTTTGTACCAGAAACAATAGTATCTCCAATTATAGCCCCTCTGGGATGTAAAATATATCTCTTCTCACCATCCCCATAGTGTAATGAGACAAAATGTATGCATTTCGATTAGGGTCGTATTCTAGTGGTTACGATTCTACCAGATATGTCTTTTTGATTCCGTCGAAAATCTATTTTACGGTATAGGCGCTTATGACCTCCCCCTCTATGCCTTGCGGTAATGATTCCTCTGGAATTACGACCTTTACCACAAACGGTGCCGTCCATGGATCAAATTATTTCGTGGATTGGATTTCACTTGCCTGTCTACGGTTCCCTTGCGTGTGCTCGGGATAGGTGTTTGTATAAATGTTTCGCCGTATTATTAAGTATTCTCCTTTAGTTTTTTTCTCTATCTAGAAGTGGAATAGAATAACCCGGTTGAAGGGTAATGATCATACGTCTGTAATGCATTGTATGGCCCAGAATAGGTCCTATTCTTCTACCTTTTCCAGGTAGTCGATGGCTATTCACAGCTACCACCTTAACACCAAGAAGAGTTCGACCCAATGCTTATTTCTGTCTTAGTGAATCCCGATTCGACATTAAAAGTATATTGATTCTTTCCCAATAAACGAAGACTTTTTTCTGTAAATACTGCGTATTTGATTCCATCCATAAATCGACTTTCCCTCCTATGCTCTGAGTTCCAGTATCGATAAGAATTCGAGTTCTTATTGTTCTTATGTTATGGTATGAATATACCATACCAATTCGTTATGTATGGATGATGGATGAGATTCCATGGATAGAGAGCCAGTTCCAATAGACTTATGGAATGTTCCCGTTCGTGTGCATCCAGCAGGAATTGAACCGCAAATTTACCAATTATGAGTTGGGCGCTTAACCATTCAGCCATGGATGCTTAACAGGGATCATCGTACATCGTAAATAACCAATTTTCATATAGAAAGACATATCATAGAAAAATGAAATCGAAAATATTCCGAGATGGCAAATATTCGGAGATGACTATGAAAACACCTCTCTGGATCCTCGAATTGAAAGAGAGATTGAGAGGGATCAAGAATCCTAATGTCTCGCTATTTGGAATGGATCCAATTCTATTGAGTCTGACTCATAGTGATCATTTCTCTTTAGCAAAGAATGACTTGGTTATCAAAGGATTGAACAACCGGGATCCATTTACTTATGATACCTAGTTGGCATTGATAACAAGGATCTAATGAATTATGAGTTTAATAGATCCTCTTTAGCAGAAAGACGTATATTCCTTGCTCATTATCAGACAATCACTTATTCCCAAACCTCGTGTGGGACTAATCGTTTTCCATTTACCATCTCATGGAAAACCCTTTTCGTTCCGCTTAGCCCTATCGGGTATTTAGTGATAGGTTCTGTAGGAACTGGACGATCCTATTTGGTCAAATACCTAACGAAAAATTACGATTTCCTTTCATTAAGGTACGAGGGCTTCTTATTCCACAAGAACGAAAGCACCTTTTCATTCTTTCATATACTAGGGTTTTTTACTTGGAAAAGACAATGTTCCATACATACTAAAGGATTCGGGTCCATAACCACGAGTTCCAGTGCACTAGATCTTGTAGCACTTAGCAACGAAGCCCTATCCATTAGTATTCCACATAAGAAATCCATTCTAGAAAAAAATACAATTAGATTAGCTCTTCATAGACAAACTTGGGGTTTGCGAGCCAAGGTAAGATCGGCTCGGGATCATGGGACCCTTTTCTATCAGATAGGAGGGGCTCTTGTACAAAATAGACTTACTAAGTAATAACCCCATAGAATCTATCTATATAAAGATAAAGAGGCAATCGTGTCAGGAAGCGGGTTTTTCTTTGGCCAAAAGGTACTTCGAACTTGGAACGAGCATGAAGAGATTAACGAGACTTCTTTCTCTTTTGAGTTTTTCTGGCGGACCTGCCGCGCAAGATCTTTGGTCTTCCCTGGAACCGATGAAAAAAAGTGGATCGCTTCTTATGTACTCGCTCAGAATGATTCTTCTCTATCTATAGTTCATGGCCTATTAGAAGTAGAAGGTGCTCTGGTGCAATCCTTACCGACAGAAAAAGATTGCAGTCAGGTTGATAATAGTCGAGTGACATTACTTCGTCGGTCCGAACTAAGGAATCTGTTAGAAATGTTTTGAAATGGATATTGTTCTCTCTTTGATCAGGGATTGCTATATGAAAAGAAGTGGAGTTTGAAAAAGGAACGGAATGCTCAAACCGGAACTGCTAGAGGAACGAATTTTCAATAGCATAACTTGGGCTCCTAGAATATGGCGCCCTTGGGACAATCTATTTGATTGCAGGGTTTTGTTCCGAAGCAAAGATATCCGCGGAGGCCGGTTCGTTCGTCCTATTCTGATATTCAGGACCAAGAGGTACTGGATTCTCTTTCGGATAGGCCCT